>NC_055958.1:32154430-32185502 GCF_018492685.1 Alosa sapidissima | reverse complement strand
ATGTGTGAGAAAAACATGGATAAATAGAGAGAGGGGGAGATGGTTGTCTTTCAATGATTTGATTTGATGCCAGAGAATGAGGAAGAAATGGAAGATGGCCGGGAACTGAACATACAGGCCCTACAGATGTCCCTCCTTCTCTCTCTCATTCTCTCTCTCTCTCTCTCTCTCTCTCTCTCTCTCCCTCCTTCCTCTCCTCCTGCATGTCTATTCTCACATAACTCACTGAATGTCCTCCAGATGGCTTTCATTTCCAGACGCCTTGTTGGAATGTGTTTCAGAATTGGGTCAAAGTGAAGCACTAATGTAAAAAAGCAACCTTTTGCCGCTGCTCCAGCTCAACAGTGCCTCTCAATAGACAAACCAACAAACAAACATTGGCGTGACATAAGTTGCTACTCAGATGAGGTCTTGGTGAATGTGTGTGTGTGAAGGAGAGAGGGAGTGTTTCCTCGCGCCCCGTAGGAATGTATGTGACTGTGTTTTTTCTGTGTGTGTGTGTGTACTCTCACCACAGTCAGAAATGAGTGTGATTATGTGTTTGGTTGTACTCTGGGGCTTGCGGCGGCCAGCGTTATGACAAGGGTGCACATGTGAAGTCAGATATTTTTGGGTAGAAGCCACAGAGGGGCTGGAAGATGGACGGAGAGGAATCAAAATAAAAAGAAATCGTAGGCAAGATAGGACATGACTGTAGTAGAAGAACGTCTGTGTGTGTGTGTGTGTGTGTGTGTGTGTGTGTGTGTGTGTGGTGAGTGTCATGGCAGGGTCAGATGAACTGATTACCAAATAGTTGGAATTCTTGCTTCCTGGCTTGTGGAATGTCCTGAACATCTGTCGCCATGACCCGTGTAGGTTAGGGCTAGAACATAGACACCCCTCCGTGTGTGTGTGTGTGTGTGTGTGTGTGTGTGTGTGTTTCCATAACTTCTCTTAGGAGACCTGCGGACACAACCCCCTTGGTGGAGGGCTGTGTTGGAATGTACCACAAAAACCCTGAGCTTTGCAGAACAATGACCATAAACAGACACTGTGTGTTTACATTTTATTTCCTGTGTGTGTGTGTGTGTATGTCCTGTATAGGAGTGGGTGTGTGTTCTGTGTGGGCACCACTTTTTTTTGTTCATATGCATGTTTCCGTCCCATTGTCTGTGTGTGTGTGTGTGTGTGTGTGAGAGAGAGAGAGAGAGAGAGAGAGAGAGAGAGAGGTGTGAGTGTATATGTTGGAGGAGGGGGGCACCACTTCTCCTGTGTCCTTCCCCCATTGTTTGTGTGTGTGTGTGTGTGTGTGTGTGTTGTGCTTGCTTGTGTGGGCACCATTTCTTGTGATTTTCCCCTCATGGGTGGCCGTCCCTTTGTGCATAAGGGACTGCCATTGGCGTAGCAGGTCTGCCAGTGTTGTGCCATGTACCGTGTTCTCTCTCAGAACGTGTAGAATTTTATTTGGCTCAAGGGGGTCCGTGGAACCTGTGTGAGCTGTGTGTGCCCACCGTTGCTATGGAGCCCTCGTTTAAAATGCGCTTGTGTTTCCTCCTCGTCTTTGCCCGTTGCCAGCTGGCCTGCAGAGTCGTGGAGGAACCGCGTGGCCACAGACTTGAGGCCCGTTGTTTGGAAATGTAAAATTTCTTTATGTGTGTTCATAAGCTTTTCTGTCAACAATGCCACATTTAAGCAACTTCCATTCATAATTAGGTCATGTGTGGTGAATACAATAAGGGAGAAAGAGATTCCATGTAGTTTTTTTTCCCTTCCCTGCTCCCCAACCCCCCCCCCCCCCCATGGAATAACTGGTTCAGTTCCACTTCTGTCCACTAGGGGCAGTGTGAGACAGAGGGCTCGCTGTGTCTTGGAGTGAGGTTTGGGCTGAATGTCTTTAGAATGAGCTCATATGCCATTCAGGGGGATTTCCTCATATAGGTGTGGGTCGCTGTGTTGTGAGAGAGGGGTGTGTTTATTTGGCGGCTGGGGCTGGTCACGGGATGGTGGTGCGAGGGCTTGTTTTTATTTAGTCCAGTGGTGCAGCCAGAGTGGAAGCTTGTGAGTGGTTTTCATTTAGACTGGTCATGGAGCCTTCTTGCAGGCTGTTGATGTGCCCTAGAGTTTGGCTCTTTCTGGAGAAATCTTTATTAGTGACGATGCTAATCACAGTACCAGACATTCTGTAAATAGTACAAGAGTGACAAGACATTTTACCGCTGGAAAAGGCACCGATGTTTCCGTCTTTATCTGTTAGTTGTCATTATGTCCTAAAGGGTGTGTGTGTGTGTGTGTGTGTGTGTGTGTGTGTGTGTTTGTGTTATCTCCTAAACATGTTTTCTTAAGTCACATACTGACTCATAGGCTAGTGTAGGGCCAGTGGTATGCATTTGTCACACGTCAAAGAGCTACTGGGTATATTCTCAGAGAGATTAAGTGCAGCTCAGGACTAAATTTACACCAAGAACAAAACAACACGTGTGTGTGTGTGTGTGTGTGTTATAGAGATCGAGTGTTGTGATATCAGAGAGGTGATGTTTGTGTGCTAGGGACCTGGTACAGGAAGTAGCTGGTCCATGACCTGGGGTCCACAGGAAGCAGGTGCATGGCATCCTACTGGAGTGGAGTGTGTGTGTGTCTGTGAGAGGGTGTATCTGTGTGTTTGTTTTTGTGTGTGTGTGTGTGTGTGTGTGTGTCGTTTGTGTGTGTGTGTGTGTCGTTTCTGTGTATGCATGTGACGTACATGGGAAAGGTATTTTTTGCCTGTTCTGAATGCATGTTGTATGTGTGTTTGTGCAGATGTAAATGTACAGTTTGGATTTATGCGTCACCTGTCTTACCTCAGGAAATGGCCGTGCGTGCGCTGAAACAAACAGGAAGCCGAAACATCGAAGCGGCTCTGGAGTACATCAGTAAGATGGGCTACCTGGACCCTCGCAACGAGCGCATCGTCCACGTCATCAAACAAACCTCCCCGGGTATGCACATTCTGTCTTGTCTTTCCTGTGAAAGCCACAGAAGATCTATGCCTATAATAAGCATATATACCTATAGATGGTTATATAAATGTGTATATCAACACAGACATGTGTAAATAACCATATAATAATATGTATATAAAGATGTATGTTGTAAGCATTTGAATCTTGTTTTGTTATACAGTTAAGCCTATTTATTTTAACAGGAAAAGGAGGTATGCCAAACTCAATGGACCACCGGCCATCAATTGAGGGTAACAGTGACGGTGCCATGCCTCCTTATCACCAGATGGGGGCGCCAATGTATGAGGGGGCTCCTTACGGACCAGAGGGTGACATGGCCCGGCCTTACATGGGTGGCCCTCCTGTCATGAACTACATGATGACCCAATCTGGCTCTGCGCAGGGCTCGGCCATGGTCAACCCCATGGGGCGCCCGCCCAGTATGGGAGCGTATCCTCCTGGCATGCCCCCTCAGAGCGGCCCGGGAAACCCCATGTACCCGCCGGGCCCTGCCCAGCAGAAGCCATACCCTGGCGGCATGGAGCCGGCCATGATGGGCTACGCTGTGTCAGGCCAGCCGCTGCAGATCCAGCCCCAGCCACCGGGGGCTCCGGGCCCGGCCCCGCACTACGACTACGGCCATGGCCGGCCCCACATGATGGAGACCACGGGCTATCCTGTGCAGCGGAGCGCCTCGTTCCAGAACAAGATGCCAATTGCGCCGCCAGACAACTACGTCAACATGCAGGGCAAAGGGGCCATGGGCGGCCAGAACGGCCAGTACCCCGGCAATCTCTACCTGCAGCCGCACTCCCACCCACGCCAGTCCAGTCCGACCTCGCACCAGGTCCACATGATGTCCCGCTCGCCTGGAGGTGCGGCCGCAGCCGCCGGCGCCATGGGCCCGGACTTCTCGGACATCCCCCAGGGCCTCCTGACGCCCTCGCGGGCCAGCCTGAACCTGGACCTGTACGAGCATATGTGGAGCGGACCCGCAGGGCCGGACGGGGGCGCCCCGCCTCAGGCCCGGCAGCCCCAGTCTCAGGGGCCCTTCCGGGGGGAAGTGCGCGTGCCTAGCCGCACCAACTCCTTCAACAACCACCAGAAGGTGAACGTCAGGCAGGCCATGCCCGCGCCAGGCGGAGTCGCCGGGGGGAAGCAGGACCCCGGCATGCCGCCCCCCAACACCATCACTGCCGTGACCTCTCCGCCTATCCAGCAGCCAGTGAAGAGCATCCGGGTGATGAGGCCTGAGCCCAAGACTGCTGTGGGTCCGTGCCACCCTGGCTGGCTGGCCTCCCAGAACCAGGACGGGCCCGAGGCGCATGGGTACATGGCGGAGGAGCAGTACGCCCGGGATTCCGTCCAGGAGCCGCGGTGCCCACCTCCGCCGTACCCCAAAACCCTGCTCGCATCCGGGGCAGCCTCCGAGCAAGCGTCCCTGGAGGGAGCAGGCATGTGTGGAGCCCCCGAGCTCCCTGCCCAGGGCGGCAGAGCCATCCAGAGTGGACCTCCCGTGGCGACAAATGCAGAGGAGACCCACAAAGAGAAGGGCAAGAAGGGCGAGAAGGCTGTGAAGGACAAGAAGCAGATCCAGACCTCGCCGGTGCCCGTGAGGAAGAATGCTCGCGACGAGGAGAAGCGGGAGTCGCGCATCAAAAGCTATTCGCCCTTCGCCTTCAAGTTCTACATGGAGCAACATGTGGAGAACGTGATGAAGACGTACCAGCAGAAGCTCAACCGCAGGCTGCAGTTGGAGCAGGAGATGTCCAAGGTGAGGAGGAGAAGGGAGGCCTTTAGAGCTACTGTTCTCTTTTTTATTAATGGATACATACTATCCTATGCATAGCTGACTTGTTTATTGATTGTTGCATAATTAAATAGGAAATGATGAATAGTTTTTTTGCATCTGTTGCTACAGTTATTATTGAAGTCTAAACGTAAAGTTTCACTGGCGTGAGTATAACAAAAACAGCCTCCAACAAATACAAGAAATGATAAAAGAACACATTTCTCCCAGTATGAAATGGTATACAGTGTATAAAAACATGAAGAGTATAAAAAAAACAAAAACATTTTGTTTACTGCTTTTTGAATTTTCTTAATATCTTTCTCTCTCGACCCAGGCTGGCCTATCGGAAGCCGAGCAGGAGCAGATGAGGAAGATGCTCAACCAGAAGGAGTCCAACTACAACCGCCTGCGCCGTGCCAAGATGGACAAGTCCATGTTCGTCAAGATCAAAACCCTCGGCATCGGTGCCTTCGGCGAGGTCTGCCTCACCCGCAAAGTGGACACCGGAGCCCTGTATGCCATGAAGACCCTCCGCAAGAAAGATGTGCTTAACCGCAACCAGGTGGCCCACGTCAAGGCTGAGAGGGACATCCTGGCCGAGGCGGACAACGAGTGGGTGGTGCGTCTATACTACTCCTTCCAGGACAAGGACAGCCTGTACTTCGTGATGGACTACATCCCCGGCGGCGACATGATGAGCCTTCTCATCCGCATGGGCGTGTTTCCAGAGGAGCTGGCGCGCTTCTACATCGCCGAGCTGACGCTAGCCATCGAGAGCGTGCACAAGATGGGCTTCATCCACCGAGACATCAAACCCGACAACATCCTCATCGACCGCGACGGCCACATCAAGCTTACTGACTTTGGCCTGTGCACCGGATTCCGCTGGACACACAACTCCAAGTATTACCAGAAAGGTGAGGGTGGCAGGGGAGGGGGGGGGGTCTGTGGTGTCGTGTGTGTGTGTGTTTGGTCCTTGTGTGTGGTATAACTGAAAAAACGATAAGCTGCATTATGTGACTACTGATGCATTACGATATCCTCATGTCTGTGTGCATGCAGAGAGTTTGTGTTGTTGATGGGATGCACAGATAACACAGATTATTTTCAGTGTTTTCACCGTTGTCTCTCTCTCCCCATTTCAGGAAGCCACGTAAGGCAGGACAGCATGGAGCCCAGTGACTTCTGGGACGACGTGTCGAACTGCCGCTGCGGCGACCGGTTGATGACGCTGGAGCAGCGGGCGATGCGTCAGCACCAGCGCTGTCTGGCCCACTCTCTGGTTGGCACGCCCAACTACATCGCCCCTGAGGTTCTGCTGCGCAAAGGTGAGCGACAAGGGCAGAACCAGGAGATCGGGGGAACATGAAGTAGGGTTTGGTGTTGTCGGCAGGATGCACAGTTTATTTATTTTTTATTTTTGCCACAAAGACACGTCTTCACAATTGGTTGGGGTGACTTCACTCTCACTTTACCACAAGCTACTGATGCTCAGTTCAGTTCAGTTCAGTTCGAATTTGATTCAGTACTCACTTTGAACACCATATTTTAATAAGCTAGGGAGGTGCAAGAAATCCTCTGGCCTCTTATCATAATAGGGGGCCCCTAGCCCAGCTATCTTTTCATGCAGTCTTGAATATGGCACATTCTTCTTCATTCACTTTTCACTATACTAAGCCATATGGAGAAAGATATGCATCATATTTTTTTCAGCACTAGGTATTGAACTCCGAGAAGTAACCCATGGCTTCTGTATCCATTTCTGTCGTTTTGAATTACATCCACATCTTGAGGAAGTATGGGATCTGGAACATCCTTTAAGAAAGCAGGAGGAAGCTCCCAGTGGCCAACCATGTGAAGACTATTTTGGGCTTTAATCAAAAACAGACAACATCTGGATGGTTCAGATTTCACAGCCCCAAACTAAATAGCTCTGTGAAGAGAGAAAATCCAACTAAACCACTTCTAAGTCCCATGGTGCTTCAACCTCAGCCTACCTCTGTCCTCCATCTTAAGTCTTGTTAAGTCAAAGGCTCATCTTAAAGTAGCACAGTGATAAGAGATATCTTCAGTTAGACAAATAGTTTATTTTTAAATGTTCAGGATGTGTTATGTTTCATTTAAATAACATCAGTGTAAAAACTGTTTAAAAAAGGCTCAGGATTTTCAGAGCATTTTGGTAAGTGTATGCGTGTCTGCAGGATACACCCAGCTCTGTGACTGGTGGAGTGTGGGCGTGATCCTGTTTGAGATGCTGGTGGGACAGCCGCCATTCCTCGCTCCCACTCCCACAGAAACCCAGATTAAGGTCAGCGACACCCCCTCACTCACTCACAAATACTATCACTTTCTTTCTCTCTCTTTCTTTCTTTCTTTCTTTCTTTCTTTCTTTCTTTCTTTCTTTCTTTCTTTCTCTCTCTCTCTCTCTCTCTCTCTCACACACTCATCCCCTTCCTCCCTCACTCGTAAATACTATCACTTTCTCTCTCTCTCTCTCTCTCTCTCTCTCTCTCTCTCACACACACTCATCCCCTTCCTCCCTCACTCGTAAATACTATCACTTTCTCTCTCTCTCTCACACTCACCCCCTTCCTCCCTCACTTGTAAATACTATCACTTTCTCTCTCTCTCTCTCTCACTCACTCACTCACTATCTCTCTTAATCATTTTCTCTTCTCTCATCTTGTATTCAAATACTCTATGCTAGAATCTATGCATATATACATAGATATGTATCTATATAGAATCTATACTAACATCTATGCATCTATACATAGATATGCAACCCTTTTGCTTGAACCCTCCTCTGCCCACGTACAGGTGATCAACTGGGAGAGCACACTGCAGGTGCCTGCTCAGGTGAAGCTGAGTCCCGAGGCGGTGGACATCATCAGCCGCCTGTGCTGCTCGGCCGAGGACCGCCTGGGCTCCAACGGCGCCGGCGAGATCAAGGCGCACCCCTTCTTCGAAGAGATGGACTTCTCCAGCAACCTGCGCCAGCAGCCGGCGCCCTACCGGCCACGCATCGCGCACCCCATGGACACCTCCAACTTCGACCCCGTGGAGGAGGAGGGCGGCCCGGGCGCCTGGAGCGACAGCGGCGACGGTCGGGCTTACGACACACTCTACTCGCCGCACAGCAAGCACCCGGAGCACGCCTTCTACGAGTTCACCTTCCGCCGCTTCTTCGACGACAACGGCTGTCCGTTTCGTTACCCCAAGCCCCCCGAGGAGGCCCAGAGGAGTGGCGGAGGCGGGGGCAGGGGCGGTGGTGGTGGTGGAGGGAGCGGGGGGGTCGCGGCTGGTGGGGTTGGGCCCCAAGATGAGGCAGGGGGAGAAGGGGAGGAAGAGGATGAGGAGGAAGAAGATGAGGAGGAAGAGGAGCACGGGGAGGGGTGTGAGCCTGTATACGTGTAGAGACGCAGTGCGAACGCCGCGCTACCAAAGGCCTCATCACCTCACCGTGATCATCCAGCACCTTTCCCTATCATTGTTATGTCAGGAACGGGTGTAATTTTGTGTGTGTGTATTTTTGTGTGTGTGTGTGTGTGTGTGTTTGTGTGTGTTCTGTGTTCTAGAAATGGTAGAGACCGAAAGAGAAAATCAGGAAATGGAGGGAGAGGGAGAAACGGAGGGAGAGAGGAAGCTTAAGAGACTACCGGACCATCAGACATTTATTTCATTTCACTGCTCCTACCGTCATCAATAGAACCATACATGTGAACAGTGAACAGCAGGTTAGAGTGCGCAGACATTGAACCTGGGACCAAGACTGCAGACTGAATAATATGCTAACTGACTTGCACATAAGCACAGTTTCACAAAGATCAGGTCATTAGCTTGAAAAATTAGTTTTTAGATCAGCTTTTTCAGTGTGTGTGTTTGTGTGTGTGTGTGGGGGGGGGGGGGTGAAAAGAAAGAGAAAAACATACTGTGTCCACACCACACAGAACCTCTGGAATTGGACCTTACTGGTCACTGCTCTGCATACATCAGGGGCAGTGTGTTGCCCATGACTTGGTCACCTTGTCCAACACGGATCACATTTTTTATGGCAAGTTCCATTCCTTCACTCTCCAGTCTGCCTAGGAAGGCCACTTTCGAGGAGCCTTCGAAAGACCCTTAAACAAAGAACGTTAATGCACACCCAGAACCACTTCCTCATCTTCTCCTGTTGTCGATGACCGTTCCTGATGCAGCCATTCCAAAGTAGTGGAAAAGTAACTGTGATGTTGGGCGTCAGAGAGAAATTAACATTTGTGAGATGGGGATAAGAGGATGGAAGTTGTGTTTTATTTTTTTGTATTCTATTGCTAATATCGTGTCCCATCGACGTAGGCAGAAACTGATAGGTTGATCCAGATCTTGCACAGCTGAATCTACCAAATATATATGCACACACACACACATACACATACACATACATATTTACTTACAAATACATATTTACTTACAAATACACCTTCCTATGTTCACATGTGCATCTTACCATCATTTTAGGTAGTAAAAGCCATTTATGTTTGCCAATGTTATGTTAACATTGCTTCTGAATTGTTTTGACGTTCCCAAAGGAAATGGTTTCAAGTCACTAAGTAATATTTCAAGCCAGAGGACCTAATACGATTGGGGTCACTTTCCTTGACCTGCAAAAATATTTGCGGCTTTGAAATGCCAGCCATTTTGAATATTTGTTTGACACCCTCTGGTGGACAAAAGAGGCATGATTTTGTACAGTTGGCTGACTTTGTGAGCAAAACAAACCTCATATGAAAGACTGTCACTCACTATGTGTTTTTGTTTTTGATGTGCAGTCTCCATTTTAAGGTCGGAATCGCAGTGTTCAACACTTCCCTGAAAAGCATTTTTTTTTTTTAGTTTACCACATAAGCCTACCACAGAAAACCATCATCTCCACATGGGTGGAGTTTTACAGAATTGTTTATTCTGATTTTTAGGTCACTGTCCATTCTACTCATCTGTCTGAGCTCCTAGTTTCTGTTACCTTCACAGGCCATATATGTTAAAGCATAGGCCTCTATAAAAATTTACTTTTGTCTAAACGTTGAGGATTACACTAATAATTGGCCCCACAACACTCATAAACATGGCTAGAAAGCCTGTCTTGTTCAACCCTGGATGTGTTTTGACCTCACAAGCACTGTTATACCACAGCCTTGCTTAGCATGCTAACATGCTAACCACCTTAGGCTAAAACTTTCGTCATCCTCACTATGACAGTATTAAGGATGGGAGGTGCAGTTGTAAAACCGCCAATAGAGAAAACATGTATCTCTTTATCAGGCAGTCATAAAAGATGTGATGAAACGAATGAAAGGCAGACAAAGAGTTTCTGAAATTGTATGTGATGGTATGACTATGTGCAATACAGATAAGAAAAACAATATATTATAGTTTTCTAAACACAACAAATATCCTTTTTTTACGTTTAATAACTGAAATACAATATGTACAAATACATATTATATTGGTTTTATATATTTTCAATGTAGTTAGGCCTACATGACCCAATGCTGCTTATTATTTGTTATTAATATTATTATTGACATTATCATCATTATTTCATGTTACCCTTGTTTCTCCTTTCTTTGTGTGTGTGTGTGTGTGTAGCGTGGATGCAATTGGCCGTATGTTTGGGGTGGGATATTGCAAAGTGTGTGTCTTTGAATGTGTGGTGTGTGTGTGCGTGTGTTATCACGTGACGATCAGTATTGAATAAAGATGGAAACTCCTCGTAAACCAGGCCGGTCCTGCTTGCGTGAGAGGAAGTCGGATAGAGAGAGAGGACTTGATCGATAGAGGGAAATAAAAAAAGAGTAAAAGAATGAGAGGACTAGAATTGTTGGGGAGCATGCCAGGCAAGTAGGATTTTAGTATATCAAACTTATATGACTATTTGTTTTTTGCATATATACTTTTCTTTCCAGACAAACCATTACATCAGATGTGGCCACACGTTTTAAACTCTTGTCCCATGCTTGCTCGATATCAAAGTCAAGTTTTGTGTTGGAATAGTTTTTTGAATATTTTCAGTGAATGAGAGTGCATTCTTCACATTTTATTTACGATTGCATGTTGATGACTCCACCAAAAGCATGCTGACAATCATCCCTGCACTTCACACACTGTCTGTTGCGTCACACCAGATTAACACACCAGCCAATAATATTGATATTGTCTTTTCTCCAACAACTGGCACACTGACTTAGATGGGGGGGTGGGGGGGTGTTCAAGCCAAACCAAGCTCCATGATCTATACAAACATGTATTTGGGACACAATAAGTGTGAAGGGTGCATTACAGACAAAACCAGGTGGTAATGGGCTACTTCTTGATACATTTTCAAGAGAATATCAATGTTTTTGGAACAAAATGCGTTTCTCTGACAGCAAGTTTCTAGACAATTCTTCCAGTCAGCCATTCTCTGTGTAGGGCTACGCAGTATGAGAGTAATTCTCATCTAGCAGACATTCATCATGATGGAGTAATTGGTGAAAAAATTACAATGACAAAAGCAAAGCTTTAGCCTATGAAAGTGATTCTCCATAATGAGTCAGAAACGTGTTTGTTTGTGTGTGGTTGTGTGTTGATAGGTGGGTTTCTTGTAATTTACTTTGTGTTGACAATCTATGACTGACTTGATATCTTACTTCTTTCTGTTTGATGATGTGATTTTTTTCCTACTTAGTGTACCTTTTGTATTTTTACTCTGGGGTGGGACTGTTCTATGACTCATCTGGTCTTCCTTAATGTATTATACCACACTGTTACTCTTGAATATATATTTATACAGATATACATATTTTTTGTATCTTATTCTTTTTTCCTTTTCCTGAGCTAACTTTTAAACCTCCATGTCTACAGTATTACATACAGCATACAATCTGATTTATATTTCCTTTTTTACATTTATGTATGAATTGAGAATTTGTAAAAATGCTTTCACTGTCCTCACTGTGTAAAATATGTTTAAATTAAATTAATAAATCCTCGGAATGTGTGGTTTCTTTAAATTATGTTTTTACTCCAAGCGTCTTGGGCGGTGTGTCCAAGGGAGTTCCCCTTTCATGTTAGGTAACTGCCCGGTCAGGAAGGCACAGTACCGTGCGTGTTTCTATTTATAACCCACGCTGACACCCTTTCATAAAAACAAACAGCCAAAATGATATAGGCTAAGCTAATCACTCCTGGATGGTAGGAACCACGGTGGTGTTTTGGTTTTGGCATGTGGGCCCTGAATGTTCCTTGTCTAGGCTACTCAGTTGACCCAGAACGTGTCCTTTAGTTGGGCTGTCCTAGACATTTTGAAACATGGCATGTGCCGACTGTGCACATTTTTTATGGCAAAGGTTGGAAAAATCGTGAATGACATAATTTTTAAACTCGCAGAGGTCGAAGCTGCGCTCCACGTAGAACTGACAACTCTCACATTCGATTTTTGACTAATATTGTGATTGCATAACCTTCACGGGGCACGGCCGGCACGGCACCGTACTAAAACTCCCTGCCAAAAGTCTCCATGAACTCATTGGCCCAGAGTACCGCTTAGTCCCAGAATGCAGCGCATGGCGCGTCATTGAAGAGAGACCATGATGGCGGCGGTCGGTGCACCAGAAGTGATTTCACAGCTGGAAAGCGCTGCCAAAGTTTTAATGGTGAGATGTAGAACAACGTTTTTTATATGTGTAACTGTCTGTGCTTGGCTTTTGCTTCTGTCTGAAGTTATGAAGAGACTAGGTTGTTAGATCGCCACATGTATTCGTTTTGAGCGAAGAAAGCGATGCGTGGCGCAGTGCTTGTCTCACTCCATCCCGCAAAAATCCAACATAGCCATCATCTTATCCTCAGAAGCCACTATGGATGACACTGCCTGTTGTGGCGATGATGATTAAAAACTTATCTTGTGAAACACATAAACCTTTTATGTCTCACATCCTTGCTGCGATCAATAAAAATGACCAATATAGAACATTTAAAAGTACCGTAGACAGTTTCTCAGCATCCCCATGGTTGCTCTTCGCCTCGGCTAGTTACACGCTGTTGATTCACTTTCGTGTCTATCCATGATCGAGCATGTTCGGTAACTATAGTCCGTTTACCCACAAACCGATGTTCAAGTACCACATATATTGGGTTGATTTTGATGTTGATTGTTCTATTTTTTGTCAACGGTGATCATTGTTGATCGAGGCTCTGTGAGCATGCGGTTGAACCGAGGCCACTTGGGACTGTAGAGCTATACATGCTAAAAGTTGTGAGGGAAACTCTACGGTTTTATTGGTGAAAGAAATTACCCTCCTAACACATGCCTGTAATCTCGAAGAATTATTGCAAACGTCTATATTTGAAGTTAGCCTCGCTGTGTCTTTACAAATAAGCTAAATGGCCCAACTGCTGGTGCTAGCTTAACGTTAGGCCAACTGTAGCCCTATTCATATTTAGTCAGGTTGTTGAGCTACGTAATTTCGTCGGTTTTAGAATTAGTTAATGTTAAAAACAGAAATGTCTTTAATTTGTCCTTTCAGGATATGGCTGAAGTTAAAATAGTTATCTGGTGTAAAGTATCATATTTGGCAGAATTGGCTAATTATAACTTTGTAACATGTGTCATGTCCTATTATTCGTTCCCTTTTTGTCTTGTTGACAGCAACAAGATAATAGTTGCCAATTAACAACAAGTCAGTTGAATGTGCCAATATATTACAAGAAATAATAACCCTCAATACTTACACTCCTAGCCTAATTGATACAAACTGTTACTGCACTGGTTCTGTGCATGACTGAAGAGGAGGTTGTTTCACCTTTTGAGTTATGGATTGAGTTGGTGGTCTGTAAGCAAAATGTATCCACTAGATGTTGATATGGTCCACCTTCAACATATACTGTCTCATTTCTGTTAAGGCAGCAGGTACGGTCTATATAATTTTACTTCAGTGTTTAAAATGCTTAGGTACGTAGGTATTTATGTTTTTAACATAATATGAATTGTTTATGTTTGAAACATAATATCAATTGAAATGTAAAGTTTGTTATTTCTTGTTGGATGTAAATTTGTCATTTTAAAGGTGCAATCAGCGATTGTGCCGAAATGTTTATATTTAAATGTATTAGCAGACGCTTTTGTCCAAAATAACGTAACAATTACTCCTCCCTTCAGTATTCCCAGACAAACTCCACGCATGGTTTCATATTTATTTGGGGGACAGGCTGTCCCCGCTTTGTTGGTTCCCTGTTTCTGGAGCCTGGGCTATCAACAGAGACCATTTTTATTTTTTAAAACGGTGTACTGACAGAATGCGCAGCTAGCAGTCCTGAGAAGATGATTTCTGAATGTGACAATACGCGTACAATCTCTGACTGCGCCTTTAACTTATGTCAGCCTCTCCTGCTGCCATAGGCCTTTAACTTATGTCAGCCTCCCCTGCTGCCATAGGCTTAGTGAACCTCTTGTAAAAAATTGTAGTAATGCATAGATATTTTAGCTGCTTGAATCTGTAATCAGACTAGCCTACTCCTCGTTCTTACCTTGTGTCCAGCCCACACGTCTCATTCCTTTGCCAGGGTGTCTGTGCCCTTGTGTTAATGTCATAGACGTCCATCCGGTCCTGTGCTTCTGGTGCTGTTTGTTTGCCAGCTTCTGGCCCGGGCCTGATGTTGTTCCTTAGGCTCTCTGGTGCTACTCTGTGCATCTTTCAGGGCAATGTTATTCATTGTTTGTTGTCCAAAGCCAACCCTAGGGGAAAAAAGGCAGCAAGTATAAGTGATTGATTTTCAGTCAAACAGACAATTAATTGTGAATGCTGTTAGTATCAGAACTGTTCATGTTGTCCGTCTAAGGAACCAGTGTTCATCAGTGTCTTCAAAAGAAGTGCTGAATGCACCATCCTATATTATCATAACCATCATCTTCTTCATCCTCTAAATGTCATGTGCAGTATGTTAACCTCTGTTAAGCATCCAGGCAGTGTCATGTGATCCTGTCTGTCTGTCTGTCTGTATGTATGTATGTATTCATAACGTGGTGAGACCTGAAAGGAGTGAGTCTGTAATGCGAATCTGTAATCATTTGTCATTACTGTGTGTGTGTGTGTGTGTGTGTGTGTGTGTGTGTGTGTGTGTGTGTGTGTGTGTCCAGCATGATAGTGGCTCACATGCTTCCCATCACCTGTCTGCGGAATGTGTTGTGACCCTTCCGTGACCTTTTGCGGAGGACATTCCGTATGGTTGGGCCCTTCAGGCTCGCTTGGCCAGGCATCGCCGAATCACCCAATCAGATTAGGGCGAACGTGATTGGAAGAAGATCAAACGTAATAAGTAAACAAGAACATCTGGTGCCATAAATGCCAGTGAAGTTCACCGGCTTAAAGGAGCCGAGACGCGGGCGGAGCTCACTTCCTCGTTACATCACTAAGGGGCAAAACAAAGGTGGCGCTGTTTGGGGGAAGAGTAAACCCACTATCCTCCGTATCAAGATGACCGGGCTGAGTGGAGTGGACGGGTTACCTTGAGTGTTGCGTCATCTGGTTGATGTGATCAATTGCTGGTCTATGTTTAATGGCTTTTGCTTTGCAGTGGATGATAAGAATGTCTGTTGATGTGATCAATTGCTAATCTATGTTTAATGGCTTTTGAATGTCTGTTGTTCGATGATATCTGGATAAGTCACTTGACCGGCTTATTATGCGTATTATTATGCCTGGCAAGTCTTTGTGTGTGTGTGTACACGTTTGTGTGTACGTGTGTGTACGCGTGTACGTGTGTACGTACGTGTGTGTGTGTACATGTGTGTGTGTACATGTTATGTGAGTGTGTGTGTGTACATGTGTGTGCGTGTACATGTTACATGTGCGTGTACATGTTACATGTGCGTGTACATGTTACATGTGTGTGTGTACATGTGTGTGTGTGTGTGTGCGTACACGTGTGTGTACATGTGTCACCTGTAATTACACATTCTCAGAGGGAGCTAGTTGGAGACGCAAATGATCCAAGCTACAATCTTTTATCCCAGCTGTTTCAAAGTCACATCCATCTCCCCCCTCCAGCCCAACAGTCTGAGTGGTATAGAAGTGTTTCACAGTGACTATTAAATTACAAAATACAGACATACAAAGGGCCCATTGATACAGCCTACAGGATACCATCAGTCCAGTACATCTACTTGAAACATGGGGCGGTGGTAGTGTAGTGGTTGAGGAGCTGGGCTAGCGTGCAGTAGCCTGAAAGTTGTCGGTTCAATTCCCGGCTTCCACCGTTGTGCCCTTGAGCAAGGCACTTAACCCCAAGTTGCTCAGGGGACAATGTGATCCCTTGTAATATAGCTGACATATGTAAGTCACTTTGGTCAAGAAGTGTCTGCTAAATGTAATGTAATGTAAACAAGAAATAAACCGATTGCAGATAGTGAAGATCTGAGCTCACAAATGTGTGTGTGACTGAAAGATGGGCTCACAAATTTGTGTGTTTGTATGTCAGTGTTTTTTGTGTGTTTGTGTGTGTGTTTGTTTGTGTACTGTCATGAATGTGTGTTATGCCTCTAGTGATTTAGTAGATGAAGGCAGCAGAAATGAATGGGGCATTCCTGTGGCCACAGCTCTGATGAAAGATTTATTTTTTAATTTTTTTTTAAGTGAGTTGGGTGAGGTGCTCGTGAGTGAAGTGTGAATGCGTGTCTGTGTGTGCATTTGCATGCGTGTTCTCTTAGTTTGTGCACTGTCTGTCTGTCTAACTCTGTGTGTGTGTATGTGTCTGTCTGTCTAACTGTGTGTGTGTGTGTGTCTGTGTGTCTGACTGTGTATGTGTGTGTGGTGGCGCGTGGATAAAAGAGGCCCTTCTCCCTGCTAGCCCTAGCCGCTGGCGGTCTGGAAGTGCTTGTGTGTTGTAATTAAGGCAGGAATGTGATTTTCCTACACTGCTGAGCTGCCGCCTCTGCTTCTGCACACCGGTGCGGTGGCTGCTCCGAGCAGCAGGCCTCCACCACACACCTCAGTCAGCATGGGAGCCACTGTGGGAGTCTGACACTCCCAGACACAGTTAGCATGTGATGCATGCCCTGTGTGTGTGCACACAGAGGCCAGCTGTGTGTGTGGATCTATGTAGTTATGCACGAAACTTAGTTCCTAAGGTGTGTGCGGGGGGGGGGGGGGGGGGGTGCGCTCTTATTGAACAGGTGATTGCAGGTTTTTAAT
This sequence comes from Alosa sapidissima, assembly GCF_018492685.1. Taxonomy (NCBI): domain Eukaryota; kingdom Metazoa; phylum Chordata; class Actinopteri; order Clupeiformes; family Clupeidae; genus Alosa; species Alosa sapidissima. Next base: position 32,168,547 of record NC_055958.1, on the reverse strand, counting down.
CTCTGCTCCTGTGCTGAGTTTTTAGTGAGTCGTGTGTGTACGCACCCTTGTGTGTGTGTTTGTTTGTTTGTTTGTTTGTTTGTAAGCACGACAGCTCAGATGTTTTGTCTGTTTACATGTAGTCTGACCCTCCTCGTGTGTGTTTGCAGGCACCGCCGTCCATGGTCAGTACAGAGCAGAGGCAGCACGCAGAGCACATATTCCTCTCCTTCAGGAAGTCCAAATCACCCTTCGCTATCTGCAAGCACATACTAGGTGAGTTGTGTTTGTGTTTGTGTGTGTGTGTGTGTGCTTCTCTGCTTCTGTGTCTGTCTCTATCTACAGTATATGCAAGCACATACTAGGTGAGTTGTGTGTGTGTGTGTGCGTGTGTGTGTGTTTCTCTGCTTCTGTGTCTGTCTCTATCTACAGTATATGCAAGCACATACTAGGTGAGTGTGTGTGTGTGTGTGTGTGTGTGTGTGTGCGCTTCTGTGCTTCTGTGTCTGTCTCTATCTATATGCAAGGCGCTGAGAAGCAGTAAACCAGAGAGCTCTGAAATTTCCCATGAATTATTTCTTAATGGTAATACATCATTCTCCAGAAATATTCCCGCTTAGTCATTTGATGTCTTTCTTCAATATAAAGAAAGAAAGCTATTTCTGCATACAGGCACAGTCCTTCCTCTAGTACTCAGTTAAGGCTGTTGCTAATGATCAAGCCCTTTGGTGTTTGGAACATCCATTGACTCACTAACTAATAACTACATGGTGGTTATTTACTGGGCAGTGCAGAGCGTTTTTGGCTGGCTATGTGAAAGATCAATTGACCATGCTAGTGTGAGAGCTGTGACTAGGACCACACATTGAGGTACCATAGCCTTTCTGAATATGTAGTTATGAATGATTAGTGTGAGGGCTATTTAGCATGTTGGTGATGGTCTGGTTTGTGTTGTTTGTCTTGGTGAGTGTGGTTGGTCTGGTATTTATTATTTTTAGCCATGGCTAGTGTGGTCTGCTTGTAGCTGAGTATAGAGAGTAGTTGGTCTGGTTGAATGTGGCTAAGCTAATTGTACTATAAGTTGTTCCTCTTGTTGAGTGTGGTTGGTGTAGTTTGCTGGTTTGATTCAGTGTGTTTGGTGTGGTACTCCTAATAGTGGTGGCAGACAGTGAGTTTAGAAAGGCTCAGATCTATCTCCGACTCCTTGAATCTCGAAGAATTGAGGTGCAGGGTGTGTGCGCATGTGGGCGTGGGCGCATGTGGGCACGTGCGCCAGTGAGTTATCCATGCAGAATGACTGTGTGTGTTGGGACATGACGGGACTGGCCGGATGTTGTATGACTGTGTGTGTGTGGACAACTTGTGTTTCTAATCGTAATGGAGGCGTGTGTGCGTGTGCGTGCGCGAGTGTGTGTGTGTGTGTGTGTGTGTGTGTGTGTTTAATACCTCTTCTCTCTCCTTCTCCCAGAGACCAGTAAGGTGGACTATGTGCTCTTCCAGGCGGCCACAGCCATCATGGAGGCGGTGGTGCGGGAGTGGATCCTCCTGGAGAAGGCCAGCATCGAGTCTCTCCGCACATTCCTCCTTACTTATGTCTTACAGAGACCCAAGTGAGTCACACCCTTGTGTGTGTGTGTGTGTGTGTGTGTGTGTGTGTGTGTGTGTGTGCGTGCGCGCCTCTGCCTCTGGGTTTGCGATTGTGTGTTAGTACATTCAATTTGGTATGTTCAGCCACAAATGTGCCTGCTGCAAAATTAACACACGAAAGGATTCCGCTTCTCCCAGGTCCTCTTACAACACGGTGTGTGTGTACGTGTGATTAGTATTTATTAGTAATTACTAGTCCTGTGTTTCTCCATCTGTACACACTGGAGCTGACAGCAAGATGTACAATGAATGTTAGATGCACAATAATTTGTTTGCATTGCATAAACATTACCTAGCTGTTTGAATAAATTTGCACAATCAGGCATCTCTGCTGAATGTTGGAAAATCATTCTTCATCATTCATCATTCATGCGTTGAGGTGGTTTGAGCTCTGGGCTTGATGGTAGTTTAATATCCATGTCATAAATGCCCTTTACTGTGAATATACTTTTAAATGTTATTTGATGAAAAATCGTAATGTTTCATGATTCACTTTCCAATAAATGTTTCATCAAATACAGCAAACACAGGAAGTAGGGGTGTTATTATTTCACTGGCTGTTAAGAACAGACACCAGCAACCTGTTGCCAGAATCACAGTCTCTGCCTATAACAAAACATGTTGGCCAATGCAGAGACAGCTGGCCTGCAGGTGGCTTCTGGTGTATTGATGTACAGAAGTATGCATGTGAAATTGCAACTGGCAGTAGGCGTGCTTCCCCTCCTAAATGGTCTCCCATTAACCGTGGCATTCCCGACATGCATTAGATGTAATATAAACAAGTTTGCATCCAAGTGCTTCAAATTACCCTAAATAAAGGGTAACGGCGACCCTAGGAAACTCAATAGACCCCGATAGAATATCTGGCTAGAGATGGACGTTTGGGCTTTTACAGAGATAATTACAGAAACACACTCAACAGTTTGGTACATAAATATGCGGAAGCTGTGATTTATTTGGAAATTGTGAGAACTGTGAGAGACAATTTTAAAGGTTATTTTATTCTCACACTAAATGCGGTCGGTTAAGCCTATGATTTGATAGTCTTTTTTCCTCTCTTTCTCTCGCTCTCTTTCTCTCTCTCTCTCTCTCTCTCTCTCTCTCTTTCTTTCTCTCTCTCTCTCTCTCTCTCTCTCTCTCTCTCTCTCTCTCTCTCTCTCTCTCTCTCTCTCTCTCTCTCTCTCTCTCGCTCCCTCTCTTTCTCTCTGCTCTTCTGTAGTCTTCAGAAGTATGTCCGTGAGCAGGTCCTGCTGGCCGTGGCGGTCATTGTGAAGCGGGGCTCGCTGGATAAGTCCATCAACTGCAAGGGCATCTTCCATGAAGTCAGTCAGCTCATCAGCAGCGGCAACCCCACAGTGGTAAGTTAACACAACACAAAATGTTGAATCTCATGAAATGAGAAAATGGTCATAGCTGAACCCCCCCCCCCCCCCACAACACTGTTCTAAGACTGTGGTCAGCCAGCCTTAACAGATTATCCCAACTAGAGCGTCTGACTATGCACTACTCACCTGACTTTTAAAGGACAGAAGTTCTGTCTGTCCTAAACTGTTCTGTGAACTTTGTCCCAGATTGTTTCAGATTTTTATAGCTGATTTGATAAATTTGATTTTCATTCATTTTCTACCCAAAAATAATAAGATATTTCCACCAGCCTCTAAATCAGAAGACATTAAAAGTTGCATTCAAATTGACTGCTAAGTTCTAATCATCTCAATCCCGATGCAAATGTATAAGTATTTTCCAAGATTCAAAGGGCCTGTCCCAAGGACAAAAGGTATTCATTTGAAACTTAAACACGCGTGGGGAAACAACAGTCTAACCAGTAGACTATGATAAACTAGCAAATTAAGCTACTTTGTTTACAATATTTCCAGGCTTCAACCAGTGCTGCTTTTCATTCAGACTTATGTGCACATTTATTTATTTGAGTGTTTTTTATGATTGTGTTGCTATTTCTTTTCCCTGTTTGCTTTGATTGATAACTGAGGTGATTAAAATCAGAGGAAGGTTAAGTTTAAAATAAGTGTTTAATTTGATTTTTCCCCCCCTTCTGGTCCTTATCTGAAATAGATTAAAAAAAAAATCAATAATTATCGATATCGACTGATATGAAATACTTATATCGTGATACAGTTTTCAGCCATATCGCCCAGCCCTACTCTGTAGTAGAAAGACCTGTCCTGTAAAAGTAGTTTTTGTGAGAGACAGTGACTACAAAAACGTCACACATCTTAAAGCATGCAACAGAAAAATGTGTACTTCCTTCTCACCAGCCGTCCAGGATCAACACTATGTAGGTATATGTGCCAGGCTTTAATGCCTCACGCAAATGAGAAAGCTTTGACAGCACACTGAAGATACTAGTTCACACATTTTTGCCACTGCCAGTGGAGCTTTGGGTCAGCGTTGCAAGGATATGCACACCTTTTAAGTTGTTACCTCTCTAGTTTTTATTTTGGATAAACTCTTACTGCTGCTTGAACATGCATCTAATGTTGGATGTAGCTGGGGGTCTTTCAGTCGAAGACATAAATCATGTTGCTTATCGTGCCCAATGGTGAGCCAACAACCTTCTCTTTGTCTCACATAGTGTCAGGTGTATTTCCTGGTTCCCCGGAACCATACAGGGCCAACATATGAAACTGAATCCACCTCTCTGCTTTCACACGGGCGGCTGATGCATTGACTCCTGACACACTTATGCCGTTCATAAGTAGTGAGGATTTATGGCCGTGCTTTATTCTGTCATTATCACACTAGCAAAAAACATAAGGTGTGAGGGGGCTGGGAGAAGCCGTTATGCGGTGAGGGAAAGATCCGGAATGCGAGTCATTACTTCCTTCTGGAATGCCAACAAGGAGTAATGAGTCGTAACAGCGGCGGCTGAATGGTAAGCAGCTAATTGAGAATAGCTGGAGGCCAGGCGCTTGTTCTTGTCAGGCGTGGGTAGGTATGGAAATGGCAGTTTTCTAAAATGAGATTCCGCTGACTAATGCGAGATGACGTATGCTAGATGACTGAAGAGATCCCTCGGAACAGTGTAACGGGAAATTTTCAGCTTCAGCAGCAGTTACTCATATGGTCTCATATATACTCATATATGCTTAAAGGAAGTGATCCAGATTTTTTAGGTTGTTGCTGCGTTTGCAGCCCTGGATGGTTTCCTTGTGTCTGTCACCCACAGACGGGTACGCAGTAGTCTGCCCTGTGTCTGAGGGGATTGAGCAATAGAGATATTGAGTAACCAGCCACACTGGGGGAATGCTGAGCTGTAACCAAACCAGAGTCACGATTTAGTCATGATTAGATTAAACCAATCTGTGTACTGTCTGTGGCTAGAAGCACATATTCCACACCGTGCTCTCAATGATTATTAAAGCTACGGAATGAATTTAAAGATTCAGTTTCTTCAACATGAATCACTCTTGTTGTGCTTTTTAAAACCCCAAAAGAGTGTGGGAAAATTCAAGGGTCTCAGTAGCATACAGACATCACACACAACATGCACTTACAGCAGAAATGGTAAACATAAGTATAAGTATAAACATATAACTAAACTCCACTGTACAATAAAGACAGTAGAAGATAAGAAAACTAACAAAACTAAATACACTATATTAATTAAATTTAAAAAGTCCAATGTGCTTGAGGGTGATCAAGCATAAGACGCTTGTAGTGACAGGGCCGGGACTGGTAAGGTGCTCAAGGGAGTGAGTCATGGTGAAGGTGCAAAAAGTAGTCCAACCATAGTCCTTAGTGATGTGTGCATGGCAAGGTGCTCAAGAGAGTGAGTGTCATGGTAAAGGTGCAAACAGTAGTCCAACATTAGTCCAACAGTGCAAGAATAAGGTCTAGAGACCAGCATAAATAATATGGACAAATAGGAGAGTGAAGTATAATGTAGACCAGGTAATATAAAAAACTATGTCAGTGCAAGAACAGGTTGAGGTAATAGGGTTATAGCCATTCATTCATTCAGTATTGTAGCAGAAGCCTGACCGCAGCCATTGATCATGTGTGCTAATATAGCATGAAAAACAGTGTAGCAGTAAAACAGTAGTGAAAACATTAGGCTGTGTACATTAGTAAAACAGTAGTAAAGCAGTAGTGGGCAGTCAGTACTCAAACATGGAGATGGTGGAGAGGTAGACAGACTAAGCAGAGAAGTCTGTCTCTCCTCTTCCTTTTAGTGAGGCATTGAACAGTTCAATGGCCATGGGGACAAATGACTTCCTCAGCCTTTCAGTTGTGCATGGCAGTGAGCGAAGAAGTCTCCAGCTTATCAAGCTCTTTTGCTTTTTAATAGTGCTAGTCCTAGTGTGGGCCTGTTCTAGTCCAAGCATCTGACTAATTGTGTCTCGGTCTTGGGTTTGGGTCAGTCGGAGGCGTAAAGCTCCTTTAGCTCAAATGGCAGAGAAGCTGAAGGGAAAGCGGTTCTCCTCTTCTCTCCCACTCTGTAAGAGTATCCTTAGTCAAGCACTTGTGCGCTATCTCCAGAAGATGGCGCTCCTCACACAGCAAGTGAGCATCTCCCTGAAGCGTGAGCTTCAGACTTTGGGCAGCATGAGTCGTTGATTGAGCTGTGTGCAGAGTGTTGTTGTGTGGAGCACTTTTATGAACATGGCTTCCATGGCGCTGAGACAACAGCAGCTGTTGCCCTCGGTTACGTTTGTGTTTTTGGGAGTCCCTCGGGCATGGAGGGATTCTAGAGCTTTAGAGCCAGGCATGCTGCTGAAACAGTGGAACGTCCCAAGATGGGGCGGGGGGGGGGGGGGGGGGCCCATGAAAGGAAGGACTTGTTTATAAGCGCATTCTCTTGTTTATTAGTGTTTTAGATCAAAGATGAGCTGAGATGACCGTGGCACATCCAAAGAGGTGGGCCCGTGAAAGGAAGAGCATGCAGTAGGATAAAATGCCCCTGCCTCTGTGAATCTGCTTGTTTTATAAGAACTGTGTCTTGTTTGTTTTTAGATCAGAAATGAGAGAAATAAAAGATGTCACTACAGTACAGTTGCATTCCACCAACTTGTATTCACCATGGAATGACAATTGATTATTGATTGTTGTTAAGAGAGTGGAAGTGAGGAGTTTTTTTTTATTTTTTAGTAGTTTGTATTCAGATTTCATACTCAGAGAAAGTAGTTTGAAAGGTTGTTGAAATTAATTTGAAATTGCTTTTATGTATTATGTATTATAATTTCTATGAATTGAGGCATTCTAGTCCTTGTGTTGATCACCAAAATCACATGGTAATCCAGAGTAGGGTATGTAGCTCTGACTGGTGCTGTACCTAGTCCTGTTGCTGTGTGATGAGTGGTATACGAATCTGGCCGTGCGCTGCTCTGTTGTGGAGTGGGTTGATTTGGTTGATGAATGTTCTGGTTAAGACAGCAGCACGTGCAGGGCACACGCTCAGGTCAGTCGACCAGCCAACCAGCTGCTCCCAGCAAGCTCATTAGGGGGATAACGAGCAGGGTCCTGCCGCCATGAGTAAACGCACACACATGCGCGAGCGAGCGTGCGTCCACACTCTTGTCTCAGGGGTGCGAGGTTTGTGTGGGTGTAGGGTGCGTGTGTGTCAACTGTCACCTTTAACCTCTGACCTGTGTGTGTGTGTGTGTGTGTGTGTGTGTGTGTGCGCGCAGCAAACATTGGCCTGCTCCATCCTGACAGCGCTACTCAGCGAGTTCTCCAGCTCCAGCAAGACCAGCAACATCGGCCTCAGCATGGAGTTCCACGGCAACTGCAAGCGCCAGTTCCAGGTCTCTCACCACAACACAACCCTGAAGCACTATTACCACATGTCATACCACTACAGTACAATACAATAACACAACTCTGTTTGTTTGAGCTCAGCAGCTTTGTTTACATTCTACTAAGCAAATAGCTTTACAACTCTCACACCCATTCACTTAGTTGACAAATGTAGGAGTTATGATTTCAATAGTTTTTGTCTTGTCACGTAACAGCTGTCTGATTTTTTTTCCCCCCATCTCTGTACACCCTCTCCATGTAATGTTCCTCGTCATGAGCTGCATGTCTGTATTTATTTATTTATTAGAAGCTGAAGCTTTCCTAAGCTAAGAGTCATAAGCATACAGGCTATTGTTGTGGCTTGTGTGTGTGTGTGTGATTGTAATGAATGTCATAATCATTCTTCTGCTTTTGTTTAGTGTAGCGTGTTTATTATTTCATTATTTTCATTTTGAGAATTACTGAATAGATGGGTGTGTGTGTGTGTGTGAGTGAGTTTTGGTATTAGATCTAATGACCTTTACATTTCCATTGACTGATCACTATGTTATAGATGAAGTCTCACACCCGCGTATAAGTCCATAAAATCTCTTGTGGATGTGTGAGTGACTTTTACAGACTGTTTGTGTTGAGTTAGTTCATTAGTTATCATTCTGTCATATTATATGTGTGTGTGTGTGTGGTTATGTACAGTGCAGCTCTATTGTATGATGTATTATACTGAAGTGTGTGTGTGTGTGTGTGTGTCAGGAGGACGATCTGAGGCAGATCTTCATGCTTACCATGGAGGTTCTTCAGGAGTTCAGCCGCAGGGAGAACCTCAACGCCCAGATGTCCTCTGTGTTCCAGCGTTACCTGGCGCTGGCCAATCAGGTGCTCAGCTGGAACTTCCTGCCACCCAATCATATCCTTTCATTCTTCGACCAATGTTTTTATTTGTCTGTGGCTCAGGGTTTGGTATTTAAGCTGAGGTTAACCCTTAAAGGTGTAGGTTTTTGAACGTTCTAAGTTCCGCAACAATTGAAGGTTCTAAAATTCTATGTTGAATTCAATGAACCCAGATATTCTTTAGAACGTTCATTTCTCAACATTCCCGTCACACCAGTGTGACGGTACGGGTGATGGGAGAGCTTAGGAGGCGGTGGGTGCATATTCAGTACTATGTGTGTGTGTTTGTCTGATTGTCTGAGCAGTCTTTGTTGTGTGTGTGTGTGTGTGTGTGTGTGTGAGTCAGAGTGTTAGTGAGAGAGAGGAAGAGAGTGTTAAAGAGAGGGGTTTGTGTGGTTGTGTGTATATCCTCTGAAGTGATAGGCTTTCAGTTTTGCCACATGTGTTAAAAAGGTGTTCGGTTCCTCTCAGTATGCGTGCTACATATAGGATTTGTGTGTGATGCTTGTGTGCGTATGGGTCTGATTGTGTGTGTGTGTGTGTGTGTGCATGAATGCATGAATGATTAAGAGTATATGTGTCTTCAGCTATGCGCTTGTTGTCTGGCTTCAATGAGATTATGTTCCCCAGATCATATGTGCACCCTATATATCTTCTTAAGGATGTGTGTGTGTGTCTGTGTGTGTCTGTCAGTGCTGGCATACTCTGGCTAATGACACACGTGTGCCACATGTCTTGTTGCGTGTGTGAGAAGATGTGATGTGTCCTCAGCTATGTGTATGACTGTGTTGTGTGTGTGTGTGTGTGTGTGCACGTGTGTGCCATTGATTGTCTCTGAAGCGTTAAGCCTCTGCAGGCTCTCTCCGGTCGCCGCTGGCCGTTTAAAGGGATCTGCGGTGGCGTCGGTGCCAACCAGGGTCACAGATCACTTTCAAAGATACGCCCACGCCCACGCCCACCCCTACCTCCCTCTGCCTGGTGGAATGTCAGGCATGTTCTGTGTGTGTATGCGTGTGTGTGTGTGTGTAGTGGTCGGCAACTGGGTGGTGCATGAAGGAGACTCCTTTGGGAAATTGATCAGATTTATTAAGGCCCTGGGGAGAACCGGGCGTGTGCGTGTGTGTGTCTGTGTCTCGCGTCGGCACTTTAATTGCGTGCCCAACAGCCGTCTCTGTGTCCTTAAAGCATGGCGGCGGCGTGTGTGTTTGAGTGTCTCCTTTGAGTGTCTGCTTCACTTAAACGCCTGTGGCTTTGGCATTTGTGTGTGTGTGTGTGTGTGTGTGTGTGTGTGTGTGTGTGTGTGTGTGCGTGTCTGTGTGTGTGTGTTTGTTTCCCACTCGAAATGAGCGGCAGAGGCATGCGTGTCATCTCTCCGCGCCACCACGTGTACGTGTCATCTGCGCGAGCTGGCATATGCGCCTGTACTACAGCATGTCTTTCCACACGCCCTTTGACCTCTAGTGGGGGTGGAGGGCTCATTACTGGGCCTTATGCCACTCGTGTGGCTCTGAATGGCCAATGGGAGGGAGGGAATGGATGACAGACAGCTGTGTGAGCCAGTGGGTCTCAGGGGAGGGTGGACACACTCTGACCTGTAATAGGAGGAGGGTGCTGGGCCTCCAGAGAAGGGTGAGACCAGAGGGGCAGAGAAAGAGGGGGATGGGAAAGAGTTGTTGGGGTTTTGAGGTTGAGTTATCAAAATTGAGTAAACGTTTATAATTAACGTTAACATATAAAATGATCGCAAAAATTATGCCACTCAACCTCCTCTTATAAGAACATCTGGGTAGATGAATAAAAAGTAATGTAAATGTTGGCTTATACACTCGTTAATATACTCCCAAAGATTTGGTGCTCTTGCCGTGAATCCTCTTTTGCACACATTCCCTCTTCCCCCGGCACCTTCCACCTTCAGTCTTCCCATATGAACTGTATCTTGTCAAAATCGGGGTGCTGCCGGACACGTTCCAGTGTTAAATGAAGAAAATCTAGTACATTTGTCCTCCTCCTCTCTGGCAAAATTGCATTGCTTTGCCTGATGCACGGATTAATATACAGTACCACTACTTCACTGTAGTGACGTTGTGACGCAATTGCAGCTATAAACGTCAAATTCGATGCTTGTTAAGAAATAATGTTTTCCGTGAAAACCAGTAGTAGAAATGTGCTGAAATGGTGAAATTTGCCTGGCCGTTGTCTATGCAGCAGAAGTAAGGGCAGACCAGGAGAAACTGAATACAGGGTAGTAAAGAGGAAATGATGGGAGAAGAAGAGTGAGCAAGGAGGACTGAAAGAAAGAGTGAGCGAGAGGGATGTAAGAGACGGAAGAATAGAGTGTGTGTGTGTGTGTGTGTGTGTGTGTGTGTGTGTGTGTGTGTGTGTGTGTGGAGATGAGGAGCGAGGGAGTAGTATGTGTAGATATGGGCAGACGGACAGGCATGAATGGGAGAGTCAGAGAGGCAGCGGTAGAGTGGAATGAAAAGAAGCTGGAAAGAGGAAGAGAAGGAGTGGAGGAGCTGGGTGGGGTGGAGAGAGAGAGGTAGTGGAAAGAGAGAGAGAGAGAATGAACGGAGAGAGAGAGAGAGAGGGGGCGGGGGACTGGGGGAGACCAAAGAGAGCAGAAGGGCATTCCTAAAGTGTTATCCCACATGTCCCTCTCTGCTTGGCATTGCGTGTGTGTGGGGCTGTGTGTGTGTGGGGCAGAGGGGGTCTTCGGAGGGAGGATGTGACACGTAAACCCGTCTTTCGCCAGGGCGGGCAGGCGGATGGACCGATGTGCGTCTCATCCCTGCTCAGCTGGCAGTGGGCCCTCGGCAGAGCTCCAGGAACGGCCGCTGGGAGCGTAAACAACGCCTGCACGTCTGTTTGACACTGTGTACACACCCGCTCCGCCGGCAGCTCGTTTCACACAGCTCGGAGCCGTTTCGCAAAGCCTGTCGCTGATTAAAGATCACCCGACCCGGCGAAAGTCGCTGAAGTTCACCGGCTTCCCAGCACCCCTTTCAGTTCGGACCCTAACACTCCATAACTCACAGACCAAGCGCCTCATTCTGTCACACACACACGCTCTCTCCGTGCTCTCTGCTGGCTTTTCACTCCCTCGCACACGTCGTATTTCAAGAAAACGCGTTTTTGCGACGACTCCGCGGTTATTCCCCATCGTCGTTTATCACCCGTTTTAACAAGCGAGGATTTAGCGGGGCAAACGTTCCTGTCAGAGCAGGCTTTTGACTTGGTCAGGTTTGGGGTTTTGTAACGGAAAGTGAAGTTAAGCCGTCAACAAGACCGCAGTCGGTCGCCGTGGCTCCTCGTGTCTCCTAAGATGCGAAACCTCGTTTTGGTTTTGTCCTCAAAAAGTACGGTTTCTCCTGAGTTATCAGGAGGACGTGTAATGGAAAGTTTCAGATGCATGAGCATGCTGGGGCTGTGGTGGTGATGGTGTGGTGGTGTTGGCAGCCGTGGTGGAGGTCCAGTGGTGGTGGTGGTGGGTGGGGGAGTGGTAGCTGCAGTTAAAAGTTCAGCTGCCTAGCCTGTAACCGCACTGCTCCTTTTGAAATGCGGGAGGTTGGAAAATTCTTCCACCCGTCAACTGCACACGGACTGACTTAAGGGGCAAGGGGTGTTCATCAGGAGTGTGTGTTTGTGTTTATTTCTGCGTGCACTTGTATGTGTGTGTGTGTGTGTGTGTGTGTTTCTTTGTGTGTGTCCACTGTCCGTCCATGAGTGCTTGAGTGTGTAAAACTGTGTGTGAAGTCTGAATGTCTTTTACTGCATTGTTTTTGTTGTGTGGTTTACTAGTGCCGGGCGTTCACTGTGGTTTGTGTTTCACTGAGATCTCTATCTGTTGGATCGCTCCGGAGAAATCCTTTATTTAGTAACACATCTCACTCACCCTGAAGTCTTATCACTGTAATATCCTGCCAACTCCCTCTGAACAAACACCTTTTATGCCTTCTAACACAAACAAAGCCAGTGTGATCAGATGAGAACGTGAACAACATATAGCATTGTGACGGTCACGCTTGTCAACACGTGCACTCAAGGCATCGTTAACAAGTCATTAAGGATTAGGGATGGAATAAGGAATAGCAATACCTGACGTCCAGTCTCGTGTCTGAGTGGACACAGACACGCATACACACACACATACAGACAAACACACACAGACACACACACACACTATTTCTCACTCACTCAGTCACTCATGAGGTGATAATGTGGTGGTGAATATTTGGCTATTCGGCACGAGGAGCAAGTTTAGACATCTTGTCTTAACCCCAGCATCAGTGTGTGTGTGTGTGTGTGTGTGTGTGTGTGTGGCAGAGGGCAGCTGAGGAGCAAGCTGATGGAAAAGAGTGGTCGTGTGTGTGTGAGTGTGTGTGTGTGTGAATCATCCCAGATCCAGTTTCATCTGTCACCTTTTGTGACACACACACCAACTCGACATGATCATACAGTACATTCTGTTAGTTGTGCACACATACAGATATATCCTTAAAGCCTTTACACACCATATATATAATTTGCTATATTAGAATGTTGTGTGTGTATACACACACACACACACACACACACACACACACACACACACACACACACACACACACACACACTGCAGAACCTGATATCTGAGATGTACCTGATAACTAAATTATTTTTTTGGGGGCCAAGCAGCGAAGCTGCGAAGGCACCCATTGTGTTTCTACATATTCTTATTATTCATCTTTCCTCTGTCATTGAAGTCTATGGCAGCCCATAGAACCATCTGGTAAAAAGTTGTGGAATTTGGTACACTAATTGGGGACAGTCCCATGATTCATTTCAGCAAGTTTCATGTCGCCACCTAGAGCACTCTAGCGCCACCAACAGGCCAAAGGTTGACGTGCCTTCACACACATAACTTTTGACCCGTTGGCCCGATTTTGAAAAATGAGGTACCATTGGAATCCTTGGACCAGGCCGAGTTTTGTCCGATCGTCGCCAAACTTGACATACATGATCTTCAGACCAAGCCTAACAAAAGTTGTGGTGTTTCGTCTTCGGAACTAACACCGTTCACCTGTAACAGCCAATCGAAATTTGCAGCGAAGCTTCCAAACTGGAAGTGAGCTCCTATCTCAGCAACCCTTTCATGTATCATAACCAAACTTAGTATATAGATGACTGACCCCATCAGGAGGAAGCTCAAGAAATGTAGTGACCTTTGACCTCTAGGGGGCGCTGCAATTAAGAAACATGCCTTTTGGCCTTTAGCTGCTGATGTGTTTGGAATTGAAATGCACTAGTGGTGTCTGGTAATACTGTAGGAGTTCCTTAAGCCGACCCAGGTCAATTTGTGATGTCATCGTAATTGATTCGGCCGCCATATTGGATTTAATCAAAAATACAAAAAAGTTTTCGCAGGTCACAAATTTCAGCTGATCCTCACCAAATTGGCAGAGACCATCTTCAGACCATGCCTGATCAGTGCATTGCTTTCTGGAACAATTGACAGAAGCATTCGCCTGTAACAGCCAATTGAAATGTGTGGCGAAGCCGCCAAACAGGAAGTGAGCACATATCTCAGCAACGCTTTCATGTATCAGAACCAAACTTAGTACATGTACCTCCGACCCCATCAGGAGGACGCGCAAGAGATTTGGTAACCTTTGACCTCTAGGGGGCTCTATAATTGACAAAAATGCATTTTGGCCAGTAGTTGCTGATGTGCATTATTTCTGCAATGGAAGTCAATGGCAGCCCATAGCAACCATCTGGTAAAAAGTTATAAAATTTGGCACACTGATTGGGGACAGTCCAATAATTAATTTCACCAAATTTCATGCCAGCACCTCAAGCGCTCTAGC
>NC_055958.1:31986930-32144430 GCF_018492685.1 Alosa sapidissima | reverse complement strand
GTAGAAGATAAATATATTCTAAATACTAAATATACTAAAATACAAATTATACTAAATAACACAATTAAAAAAAAAACAGTATCCACATAGTGGGTGATTAATCAAGCAAGATGCACTTGCAATGACTGAGGCAGGGACTGAGCCTGTGATTCTCTGTGCATAAGGTAAGGTAAGGTGCTCTGTGTGAATGAGTGTCATGGTGATGGTGCAAATGAGTAAGTCAAACAGTGCAAGAATAAAGTCTATATATATATATATATATATGACTATATTAAGGAAGGTATAAGTGTGGTCACAGTTCGGCTGTGGCATGGAGGGAGAGGTTGTGCATATGTGCTAATATAGCACGCAAACAGTGAGGCAGAAGACAGTGGTAAAAAGTGGCTAGTGGACAGACAGTTCAAGACATGGAGGTGGTGAAGAGGCAGACAGACTATGCGGAGAAGTCTATTTCTCCTCTTCCCTTAAGTGATGCATTGAACAGTTCAATGGCCCTGGGGACGAACTTTCTCAGTCTGTCTGTTGTGCAAGGCAGTGAGCGAAGCCTCCAGCTGATCAGGCTCTTCTGCTTAACAATAATGTTGTGGAGTGGATGACACTTATTGTCCAAGATGTTGATCAGTTTGTTCAGGGTCCTTTTTTGTCAGATATTGAAGTGATACACTCCAGCTCAGCTCCCAGTACAGAGCCAGCTTTCCTTACCAGCCTGTCAATTCGCCCCGCATCCTTCTTCTTTGTGCTTCCTCCCCAACATACCACTGCATAGAAGAGGACGCTGGCAACAACAGACTGGTAGAACATCCTGAGGAGCTTGCTGCACACATTGAAGGAGCGCAGCCTCCTCAGGAAGTACAGCCTGCTCTGCCCTTTCTTGTAGAGTGCGTCGGTGTTGGCTGACCAGTCCAGTTTATTGTCAAGGTGGAGACCCAGGTACTTGTAGGTGCTTACCACCTCGACATTGACCCCATCAATGGAGACTGGTAGCAGAGTGGGCTTATGATGTGGGTGGGGGTCAAAGTTCAGTCTGGTAGGTAGAGGTTCAGTCCTTAAAGGACAAGTTCGCTATTTTACACTTAAAGCCCTGTTTTCAGATAGTTTATGATTTAAATAGAATGTTCAAGATTGAAATTTGGACACATGCTGCTGTCCTGAGAATTTTCGGTTTCTGTGGTAGCACCCCCCCACCTCCACAACGCTGCATAGGTGCACTGGAACAATCCTTCCTAAAACGCATTAAACTTTCGTTTACAAAGATGTGAAACTCACCGAGTGGTCAGGGGTGTTCACTGATACGCTCACACAAAAATCGCTGAGTTTTTTTCTCAAGTTTTAGTTTTTTTATGAAGTTAAATCAACCTGCAAATATCCAGTGTGTCCCTTTAATGCCAACACAAAATGAGTCTGGCTTTTTCCCTACTTGGTTATGTGTGTGGGCACACCCGTAAACTGACCGTATTCAGCCAGCCCTACATGTGTTTGTGCAGTAACTCAGAGAGATGAATAATATACCTGATCAGTGTTCAGTTAGACATGTATAGACCCTTTAAATCTGGTACTAGAGGGTTTCCGGTTGAAATGTGCAAAACCAACGCAGATGTGTTGAAATGAAAATGAATGGGACTTTAGCTTCATGCTTTACAAAATGTCGACTTTAGAACAGGTTTTTTTTTTTTTAATTATTGTTATTTTTGTTTATCCCCAAGTTACATTTAGCTCAACGTTGTTTTCTGTGCCACTGGAAATGCCTTAGGAACGCACATGTTTGTTTATGCAGTTGAAAGGGTCTATAGTCTGTGCCAGAGAGACCAATAATAAATATGATCTCAGGTATCAACTTCTCTTCAGGTGTCACTCCTGTGTGTGTGGTAAAGATGTGTTCTTACAGTGAGTTTGCGAAAGCTGAGGGGGAGAATGAATGTTTTGGTTGCCCCTTATGAAACCAGGTCCAGGATCCAGAAATGTATTTATTTTGGCAGAGTAACGTTGGTGAGGAGTTTAATGTGTTGTGCTGCTGTGCTATGTGTACTGTGCACTTTGTCCTGTTGTGCGTTGTTTAATGTGTTAACAAAGTACCTCTAGGTCCCCATCACTTGTGTCATTCAGTCACTTTAAGCAAAAGTCTACCTACGAAGAAATGTGAGGGTAAAAGTCGATCAAAATAAATAGTTTCTGCTCGTGAGTTCTCATGAGTTCAAAGAGTTCGTTGCAGGTTAAAGCAGAGTTGTACGTGTGTGTGTGTGTGTGTATGCACGTGGGCACATGTGTGGTTTTATAGGCCTTGGGGTGTGTGTGTGTGTTTCTTTTGGGATGGTTGTTGCGGTGGCTCCACTGATGTCCTGCTGCCAGCCGGTGTTTATTTGAAGATGAGGGCGTGTGTCATTCTTAACGTCCGCACGTTTCCGCGTGTGTGTGTCATCGGAATGACTGTGGTCAGTGTCCGTAACCGAGAGGGAGAGGAGGGAGGGGTGACTTTGTGGTCATGTATTAATAATACACACACTCTCTCAAACACACACACACACACACAGATAGTCTTCGTGTTTGGAAGTGTGACCTAAGTAGGTGTATTAGGGACTTCATTTCCTTTTTCTCTCCCTTGCCTAATCTCACACACACACACACACACCATCTCGCTCTCAAGTACTTAATGCCCCTCCATCTACAATGTTTACCCTCTCTAAAATTCAGTCAGGGTCTTTCCCATCTCTCCCATTTAGTTTGATAGGACTCATTCTCTCTCTCTCACACACACACACACACACACACACGCATACGCATACAAAATTCACGCTGCATAGTTTAACTCCACAAACTGAATCAGGCTCTTTCTTTCCCTCCATCTCTGATCGCCATTTCTTTCTTTCTTTCACTTTTCTCTCTTTCTCTCCCTTCTATAATTTCTCCCTTTCACTCTATCTTTCTTTCTTTCTTGCCTTATTCCTTTCTTCTCCTTACTCTATCCCACCCCCCCTCCCTCTCTCTCTCAGTAATCACCTATTCCTGGAGCCTTTTTCCAGTTGCATCATCGGAAAGCCATGCAGTGGTGCGGTGCAGCACAGCTCTGCTCGGCAGGTCAGCCAGTGGGACAGCCGTGATTGAGGCGCTCCGCTCTGCTCTGATCTGATCTGTGCTCCTCTCGCTCTCCTGCTCTCCCGCTCACTCGCTGGCTGCTCTGTTTGTAATTTTTAACTCCATCTGATACGGGTTAGAGGGGCGGCGGGAAGCCCCTCAGTGGACCTCCAGCCCAACACACACGTTCACTGCCAGGGAGGGAGAAACGTGTGTGTGTGTGTGTGTGTGTGTGTGTGTGTGTGTGTGTGTTGTTAAAATGTATTTAGCTCACACGTAGATTGTGTGCTCAAGTATGTACGTGTGCACACGCAAACAGATACACTTACAAATGTGACGACACACACAGATGTGCCAACACATGCAGATTGGTACATGGAGAAATAATAGGAGTGCAAACACCAGTGTGTGGCTACATGCTCCCATATACTAGTACATTAGACACAATACTAGCGTGTTTTAATGATATTGTAATAGTGCGGTGTATAATTTGAGTGCATTTGAGTAAATATGTTGTTTTTTAGCTATTTTTTTGTGCAGCCTGATTGGCCACTGAACTAAGGTCCCAGTCAATAACACTGAGAGTGGTTGACAGTGACCCCAGGTGACCTCTTCACAGAGGAAAGAGCAGGAAGCCACTGAAGGTGCTGTGCTCGCCGTAGCTGTCGTAGAGCCGGTGTCCGGCGCGAATCCTCACGTTGACCGCGTCGCCGGCCACCAGCTGCAGGGTGGCGCCGGTGGACAGGTACGCGGCATGTGTCATATCCGTCCAGCCACAGGACCTGCTGCTCGCTCCTCCACGTGGAGATGTCCATGTGCCGCATGGACAGGTAGTCCTTCACTGTGAACCGGAAGTAGTAGACGCCCCCGCACAGGCGCCTGGAAGATTCCAGTGACGCCACTGTAGGCGTCGCCCACGTTGGTGGTGACCTCCTTGAAGACCAGGACTCCGGCGGGTGTCCCCGGCCTCCACGTTCCCAGATTATGGACCCTTCCTACAATAAAAACAAAAACAATGCTTGAATGTTCTATTTGGGCCCCAATCTACTTCCTCTGCATTAAGATAACATATGGAATGTTAAAATGGAAGTCTTGTGGGGCCAACTATGATGCTGATAATGGAACTCTCTTGAAAGGGTCCATACACCGTGTCTTCGAGGTCCGTAATCTCAGCAGAGACATCAAGATGGGGACTGACCACAGCAGCAGCAGCAGCCCCAGAGTTCTGGCTCTCTGTCTGAGCTTCAGTCTGGGTGCTCCGAGTTTAAAATCGGTGTCTGTCTCAGTTAGTATCTACAGGTTATGAGCCTCAGCATCCAACCATGGTCTTTTTTTATAGCTGAGTGTGTCCTTGAATCAGATATTTCATCTCTTTGAGAGTGATATTAAGTCCATGGATACTGTGCCATTTTAGTGAAACTGTGTTTGCCAGCCAGGTTGAGAGTGTTCATTCAGTTATCAGTGTTGTGGGAAAATGCATCATCACTTAATAACCGAATAGGCTGCCTGTAAACACCCCAAGTGCCAGTTTTCCTGTATGTCTCATGATATTATCGTATGTCTCACATCAGGTGGGTTAAATGTGTGACATAACATCTGACTGGAGACCCTGCCTCCCCACTGCCTAGTGTTGAGGGCCAACGAGAGATTCCCTCACATACAGCAGAGACCAGAGGCATGAGAAAGGTGTTCACATGGCGACTGATGTATGTTAATGATAATGGCAGTCCCTGACACCTTCTCATAGAGGAAAGACGAGGAAGCCAGTGAAGGTGCAGTGGTTATCCCAATTATCATAGAGCCAGCGGTTTGGAGGGAGTCGCATGTTAACTCCAGTTGTCTCCAGCCTGCAGCAGCAGAGTCACACCGCCATTGATATAACTGAAATTTCCATCTGCGTCCTGTTCTTCCAACCACATAATTTGATCAGAATTCTTATACATCCTTATGCCCATAGAGCGCTTCAGCGGTCAATCCCTTACTGTGAATCTGAAGTAGTAGACTCCCCTCACTGGAGCTGTGAAGAAACCTGTATAAGAGTTGTAGGCCTGTCCAATGTTGGTGAGGGTTTCACTGAAGACCAGATTCAGTTCGTTGTTCCCAGATGATATGAAGCTGTCTTGTAGGGGAAGACTTGCTGAGAAGGCCATCTTGGGTTGTTCTGCAATCTGTCTCTTTAGATTGTTTAGTTCAGCTTCAGTCGCTGATTGGGCATATCTCAATTCAGACAGGTCAGCCCCTTGAGCGTTATTCTCCCATTGCAGATTGTCCACCTCAGTCTCACTCATGTCCACTCTGGTCCTCAGACCGGTCAGCTCTGCCTGTTGGGCTGCACTTTCTCCGACCAAGTTTATCATTTCTGCCTTCATGGTGATCATGGCTGCCTGTAGTGCTGCTTTCTCCTCTGTCAAATTCCCCACCTTGGACTTAATGGCTGTCAGCTGGGCCTTTTGGGCTTCACTTGCTTGGATCAGGTTCATCGTATCAGTCTTCATGGTGGTCAGCTCTTCCTGTTGAGCTTCATTCTCCTCCTTCAGATTCTCCACCTGAGTCTCACTCCTGTCCTGTCTATTCGTCAATGTTGTCAGCTCTACCTGTTGTGCAGCACTTTCCTTGACCAGGTTCATCATTTTAGTCTTTGTGGTGTCCATGTTTGCTTGCAGCACTGTGCTCTCATCCTTCAGATCTTCTACTTCAGTCTTCATTGCTGAGTTCAAGATGTTGTGATGCACTTGATTTCATCAGGTTCATCACGTCAGTCTTCATGGTGCTTATGTCTGCCACCATTGCTGTGGACTCTCCCTTCAGATTCTCCACCTCAGTCTCACTTGCGGCCAGTCTGGTCTTCAGTACTGTCAGATCTGCCTCTTGTGCTGCGTTCTCATCCTTCAGATTCTCCAGTCCTCAGTCCTCATGTTTGTCAGCTCAACCTCTTGTGCTGCGCTTGCTGTGACCAGGTTCACTGTTTCAGTCTAAATGGTTTTCATGTCTGCCTGTACAGTAGAACTGCGTTCTCTTTCTTCAGATTCTTCACCTTTGTCTCACTAGTGTTCAGTCTAGTGTTCAGCACAATCAACTCTTTTTTTGTGTACAGCATTTAACTCGATCAGGTTCATCATTTCAGTCTCCATGTTGGCCATGGCTGCCTGTAGTATTGCGTTCTCTTGTTTGAGATTGTCCACTTCAGTTATACTTGCGTCCAGCTTGTCCTTCAGAATAGTCATTGTGGCTTCCTGTGCTGTGTCGCGCCATTGGAGTTCACCAACTTCAGCCTCAACTTCGGCTAGCTGTTTTTTGTTGTGGTCTAGCTCCATCCACAACGTCATCACAATGACCCCTAGCTTTTCCACTGTGTCACTTAGTTGAGTGAGGTCATCATCAGCAGCAGCAGAAGCCCCAGTGCTCTGGCTCTCTGTCTGAGCATCAGGCTGGGTGCTCAGAGTCTGAACCCCACCCATGGAGAACAGCAGCACCAGCAATGTAACTGCAGCTCTCATCTTTTGAAATTTTGTCTCAGTCAGTGAAGTCATTGTGAAGTTAAGTGCTTCTGTCACCACCTTTATACTTGAGCTGAGCATTATGTAAGGGCGTTTCATCATCTTTCGGAAAAAGAAAAATCTTTACATTAAGGAAAGCGGGAGATAAGGGTGTGCCAGAATCGATCACTGTTGTGGGAATGTATAAAGCTGTTATGTCCCGTGTTTTCAAGGGCATTTTGAATATGGGAGCCTTAGAATGCGAGAGTTTCTAGTCTAAATGTGTCTACATTGCATGCACATTCCTAATGGTTTATGACTATTGCTTATTGCTGCTTTTTGTTAAGGTCACATTAGATACACCATCTGTTCAGTAGTGTATCCAGTCATAGCCACAACAATATATAATATCCATAGTAGTGTTTGTTTATTAAGTCATCCCACTTGTGAGAGTATCAATCTGTCTTTGCTATAGTGAGAAGTGCTCTTTCAGTGAGAACCCTTCCTGGGAGGCCATCATAGGTACTCAAAGGTCTGTGTATATGACATGCCTGCTTTTATACAGGTGTATACCAATACATACAAGGTGACTTCACATTTACAACAAACACTGAAAAGCAGTCATGTAGGTTTTGTCAACGTTTATTTGTTTTTTCCCACCAATTTTTGGACGATGATACCCGGGACACTGAAACACCAGGACACGTGAAAATTGGTGGGCATGTAGAGCCACTAGGCTGTTCAGGAATTAAAGCTTTTGGAAAAACCTACATTTTGCAACGTCAGCTACCAGCACCTAGCCTGGGTGTTCCCATGCTGCCTTGCGCGCGATTTGATTCACGCTACTAAGGCAGCCTGGAGACCATGGAGCAAATTTTCGCCTGAGATAGGGAACCAATCACAGAACAGGGGGAAAGCAAGCCGATGATGAACTATGCACAGACGCATTTGATAGACATCCGTGGCACCCAATAAACGGATCTGGGCATTTTTTTCAAATACGAGAAAATGAACGTTTGGTTCCCAGACCACGTCTCATTGAGAAGTGGTGGCGCTAGCCAGGCTAACCAGCACCTCTATTACTGACCAGCTGTGCATGTATTCCATGTATTGTTTTCCCTGTTTTCCAGTATTGAGATCGAGGACTCTGAGGCCGTCGGCATCTCCAACATCATCAGTAACCTGATCACCACATTCCCCCGGAGCATCCTCACAGCGTTGCCTAGCGACCTCTTCTCCTCCTTTATCAACTGCCTGACTCTCCTCACATGCTCTTTTGGACGCAGCGCTGCCCTAGAGGAAGTGGTGAGTACTGCAAGCTACTGCCCCCATTGAACCTCATTCACACAGCTTACTGCTTTCACAAAGGACTATTCCCATTACACAATCTGATCAAAGATGAAAGAAATTCTCAGATACGGATAAGTGGAGGGGTTGATGTTGTTTATATGTTTTTGTGCGTGTGTGTATATTTATGTGCTTGTGCACTTGGTGGCTTGCCCACGTGTGTGGTGTGTGTGTGCGTGTTTCACAGCTGGATAAAGATGACATGGTGTATATGGAGGCGTACGATAAGCTGCTGGAGTCGTGGCTGACGCTGGTGCAGGACGACGAGCACTTCCCACGCGGCTGCTTCGTCCAGCCCGCCGTGCAGGTCTTCAACTCCTACATCCAGTGCCACCTGGCCGCGCCCGACGGCACCAGGAACCTGGTGAGGACTCTGTGTGTGTAGTGCGTGCGTGCGTGCGTGCGTGTGTGTCTGTGTAGTGTTCATGTGACTCTGCATGTGCACGTTGTCAGCCTAATGCTATGATGACTTCCATATGAGTGTGTGTGTGTGTGTAGTGTTCATGTGAATCTGCATGTGCTCGTTGTCTGCCTTATGCTATGATGACTTCCATATGATTGTGTGTGTGTGTGTGTGTGTGTGTGTGTGTGCTGTGTATGTATGAGTATTTGCCACTACTATGTCTGAGTAAGCCAGTGTCATCTACGTGTCAGTTTTTTATGAGCACAGCTATATCTGTAGCTGTGTGTCCGCCTGTGACTTGCGGCTGCTTTCTGTCTATATAGATATCTGTACATCGATCACTGTATTAGTAGCCGTGTGTGCGTGCGATTATCTGTCTGACTTGCTACAGTTAGTTGCCTTGTGGTCAGTGTGCACGTAGCTCCTGGTGAGCGTCTTCCTTCACACCGAATCATATCGCCTCCTGATGGCTGACGAGCCGTCCAGACGGCATAGCCGCGCTGTCAGTCTAGTGGTCTAGTCAGGCCTGTGGGCCCCAGCGTCTGGAAATAAAACCTGTCAGGAGGGATCAGTCACAGCCATGTGACAAGGAAGTTAAATAGCCTCACCTTCCTCTCTGTCTCAGCTTTTGGCATCTTTTTTTGTTTTTGTCGGCCTGTGCTACCATTTCGACCTTTGAGACATGTTTTCTTGATACACTTGATGTATTTTTTTGTTATTTTGATTTTGACTGTCATATGTCATTCCCTGCTTTCTTCTTTTATTGATATCATTTTTCACTGTGCTTCTTTCTGTTTCTCTCTCTCTCCCTCTCCCTCCCCCCCTTTCTCCCTCTCTCTCTCCCTCAGACGGCGAACGGCGTGGCATCTCATGATGAGGATGAGATAAATGAGCTCCAGGAGGATGACCGGGAACTGTTCTCAGACCAGTTGGCCAGTATTGGCATGCTGGGCCGCATCGCATCCGACCACTGCATCCCCCTTCTCACCAGGTACACACACACACACAAACACACACACACACACACACAAACACATACCATATCCCTCTCCTCACCAGATACTCTCACACACACACGTACACCCACCATATCCCCCTCCTCGCCAGATACTCTCACACACACACACGACTGCATCCCCCTTCTCACCAGGTACACACACACACACACATACAAATACAGACACACATACCATATCACCCTCCTCACCAGATACTCTCACACACACACACACACACGACTGCATCCCCCTTCTCACCAGGTACACACACACACACACACACACACTCCACTCCCCATATGCCACTCATTCGACTCACTCTCACGCACTTCATGAATGCAGTGTTAATACTGCTCATGCCCTAGTGCCCCCCACCCCCACAACCACTGACACTCTGTTGCCCTTTGGCACTTGTATATCTGTCATGACCTTTGACCTTTCGTCCCCCAGCTTACTGGAGGACCGGGTCACGCGGCTGCACGGCCAGCTCCAGCGACACCAGCAGCACCTAATGTCCTCACCGGTCCCCGGTTCAGTGGATCGGAAGGTTCTAGACGACCTCTACGAAGACATTCATTGGCTCATACTAGTTACAGGTGAGACCCCCTCAGACACTCTCTGTCTGTCTGTCTGTCTCTCTCTCTCTGTCTCTCTCTGTCGCTCTCTGTCTCTGTCTCTCTCTGTCTCTGTCTCTCTCTCTCTCTCTCTCTCTCTCTCTCTCTCTCTCTCTCTCTCTCTCTCTCTCTCTCTCTCTCTCTCTCTCTCTCTCTCTCTCTGTGTTTGAGTTGACCGGTTAACTCCTGTCAGTTATGCCAGATATCAGTGCCCCTCAGAGACCTGTCACTAATGGCTCTAGACAGAGTGAGAACTTCATCAGGTGTTTCAGAATGGCTTGTTTTCATCCTCTCTTTCTGCTTATCATACAAATCAAAAAACCAACAGGCCAGATGTAGAATGATTGACTATGTGCCCAAGAAGACAAGGACTCTCACACCGCTTTTTTTCCATGGCTACTTGGCCAACTCTTCTTTCATATGTACTGTATGAACCCTCTTTAATTTTATCAACATTAAGGTCAAATGTTTGCATAACACAGTCAACTCTGTTTTGATGCAGTATACCAGCTGCTGTGCCACTGTTTTAAATTTTGTGTACAGTACACATTTTCTGTGTATTAGCCACAGTGTGTATGAACCGCATGACTGTGTTGTATGCAAATAGTAATAAAACAAAACTGTGTATTGACAGTGCTTGTGTATTAACCGCAGTCCCCAATAGCCCAATAAACATGAATCAGATTGTACTTTAGAATGAAGAAGGAAAATGCATTTCCATGTGGAGCTTGCCCCAGTGTATTCACCTCAGAGATGAAGAGAGATGAAGGTGGGAAGTAATGGTCAAATTTAACTCAAAATGTTAATCTAATGTGTTCTATTTTTTATGTGTGTGTGTGTGTGTGTCTGTCGGCAGGCTACCTCTTGGCAGATGACCCTCAGGGCGAGACTCCTCTGATACCGTCTGAGGTGATGGAGTACTCCATCAAGCACTCCACCGAGGTGGACATCAACACCACCCTACAGCTGCTCGGCTCCCCCGGCGAGAAGGCCTCCTCTATCCCAGGGTGCAACAGGACTGACTCCGTCATCAGGTGAGCAGCGGCTGAAGCCCAGTCAGGGCTCTACACTAACATTTTTTTCCAGGAACACTTGTGCGCCCAAGTTCAAAAAAAATGTAGGAGCACAGACACAAATCTGGGGGCACAGTCAGTTCTGTACTTAACTTACACATAATGTAACTTTACACTGCAGCCAACAGTTAAAGAACATCAGTGCATACTTTATTTTCAGTCCGGTCTATTTTTCTACATTTTGTTAATGTAAAATAATATAATGCATTGCCATATTTGCATATAGCCTGAAGTAGGCTATCCTGTCAAATGTAGGTCCCTAGGCCAGGCAATTTATTTATTTGTGAATCCACCTGTAGCTAATCCTAATATGCCCATGGGTGACCTATCTGACTGCATACTGCCCAATACTAGGCCTACTACTAAAACCGTGAATTTTCTCTTCCACAAAACCCAACATAGTCTAATCAGTGATATTTATATCTTTTTGAAATATCTGCATTGATGGGGGCAGTTGGCAAATGGTAGGCCTATGCATACTTTCGTTTTGCACTTCAGCTTGTATTCGGTGTAAAACAAACAAGTATGCATGGATGCCTGGAGTTGTCTGTAGCGTTCTCTCTTTCAAGAAAACGGGAGACTATTAGCAACTAGCGAGTCACAACGCGAAAACTGCTAACGTTGATGGGAGGTGTAGTTTTTATGCTATATTGGCGACGTGATTTTATGGTTCGCACCAGTAATGTTTTGCGATGTTGCGGTGTATTTTGTAGGCAAACATTGACTTGGCTAGAAGTCATTCGCACCAGTGCGCCTAAATATTTTTTTGCACTCGCACGCAATTATTTTGAAATGGGCGCACTGTAGAGCCCTGCCAGTAGAGGCCCAGGAAGTGTCTAGAAGTGCGTTGCTCCTAATAGCGCTCTGGGCACCAGTGGCATTAAAGGAACAATCCATGATTTTGGTACAAAGATGTTGCTGTTTCAGCCACAGAAAAAAAATATTTTTTCAAAACAAATGACATCCCTCCCCTATGCTCCTGTAGTATTGTGTGTTGCTATGGTGATTGGCTGGAATTGTTTATGCCTAGTCTCTAGCCACTGGTTTTACTCCCCAGAGTGTTTACAACTTTTGTTGTTGTTGTTTTTCAAGTGAAGTGCAAACACAGAATTTAGTGCACAGAGCTTAAAGACCTCAAGGAAGAAGCATAAAGGCGTTGATAGTCCTCCGTTTTTTTGGGTGTTAATGATTTCACACATTAACAAAGTGTAAAGCTTATGACGTTAACAGGTGCCTGCTAAGGGAACTGTTAAGACAAGATGTGTTTGTCCTTAGATTTGTGGATTGGGTATTAAGTTGTTTTCAGGATGTTTACATTTGTTGTTGGCTGGTTAGATATATGCAGTCGATTTGTGTTTGAGGTTTTAGAATAGACTCACCATGTTTTCATGAATGAAAGACATTATGAAGTTTTAAAATGCTTAATGTACTCGTGAGAGAGGGTCTTTTTGTCACTTTGGTCAGCGTTGTATAGTTTCCCACACAGTTTAGTTATATACGTAGTTTAGTTTAGTCAGGTGGAGGTTTTCAGCTAAATATACGTGCAACAACCTCTGCCTTGACCATCAGACCTTATGTCTCTTACCAGTGGAGATGTCTCTGACTGCACCACTATGCCAGTTGGAATCTGGTGGCATGTGTCTGTGTTTGTGTGTGTGTTGCGGTTTCTCTTTGTAGTCCACAGCGATGTCACACACACTGATGCATGCCATGCAGAGCCATGTAGTCTTAGACAGATCACTCATCGCAGGAGGCTGCTGCAGCGATCGTGTGCTATGCTGAGAGTGTTTCCACGCAGGACTGACTGACTGACCGCTGCTCCCGTCTCCTGTCTCCTGCCCCCGGCTCCATCAAAGCTATTTCTATTGGACTGCTCCCACTGGCCCTCAGCTGTCACGCATCTCATGACCAACACACAGGACATTATGGCCCTGCACTGTGTGTGTGTGTGTGTGTGTGTGCGTGTGTGTGTGCGCGCGTGCCAAACAACTACATTGTTGACTTGTCTAATGTCCCATCACAAGGGTAAAGTTGATACTGATAGTCCAAGGCTTTGTGGTAGACAGAAGTAATCTGCCGTTTTGTTTGTGTGCCACTAGTCTTTTATCATCCTTCTGATGACGGGGTTTAAAATCTGACTGCTTATTCTCCATTAAAGAAGTTGTGTGTGTGTGTGTGTGTGTGTGTGTATATATGCCCACATGCCCACATGTTCTTCCTCTGTAGGGGATGATGCCAGTGAGGCTGCCCCTGTGCCCCGCGGTGGAATGTCCTGGCGTGCGTCCAGCTTTGCCCGGCTCAGCCAGGCTCCCGCTCCCAGGCGCCAGGGCTGCCCGCTGCCACGCGGCCACTCGCTCCGCCTGCACATTATTCAATTAAAACTGGGCCAGGTGCCGCTAAGACATGGGCTTGACCTCTGAGTGGGGGCAGTAGAGTAGGGCCTATGCACTTAGTGTGTGTGTGTGTGTATGCTATCAAGGAAGTGTGTGTGTGTTTGTGTGTGGGTGTGTGTGTGTGTATGCTGTCAAGGAAGGGTTTGTGTGAATGCGTGTCTGTGTACGTGTGTTTTTGCTTGCTTTTGTGTGAAGCTCTATGAACATGTGTGTATGTATGTTGTCAGGTGAGGTGTGTGTGTGTGCTATTTTGTTTCCTACAGTAAGCTAGGACGGAATGGTGTCTGTGTTATTGGTCAGAGTGTTTCCTGTACAAATACGCAGGTAGACTAAAATGGAATAGAAAGGGGCCCTGGAGGCTTCTCTGGAATAACTTTGAGGACAGGTGTGTGTGTGTGTGTGTGTTGAAGCAGGAGAGGGCCAAGGGCTGAGGGCTTAGAGAGACAGTGAGACGATCTGGAGAGGACTTGGGGTCACCAGGTCGGAAAGACAATATTTAGATGAGGGGCCAAGGGATTCTTGGGATGTGTGTGTGTATGTTGAAGGGGGTCACACAGACAGGAGTGTGGAGGACAGAGTGATGGTTTGAGGGTGTGTTGTGTCAGGGTTAGAGGTTGGACATTTTTCCGAGACATTGATTGAGTGACTGAAAGACATTGAGCTGATGGCGGGTGTGTGTATTTGTGTTTGCGCGTGGGGGGATTTGAGAAAGACAGTGGGTGGTGATGGAACCTGAAGGGCTGGAGTGTAATTCTGGAAAACTTTGACAGTGCTGTGATGATGTGGAGTGATGATGGTTAGTGTGTGTGTGTGTGTGTGTGTGTGTGTGTGTGTTGCAGTAGGGTCGGCTATTAGAGGTGATGAAACACTATTAGCTGGTAATGGCTCTTGTATACAGTGAATTAAAGGCATCAGAGCAACAATGGAACATTCTAGTGTGATTGTGTGTGTTCTTGAGTGCAGTATGATAACAGAAGTTGGACACAAAATGCCACACTCCTTGTTTGTTTGTGTGTGTGTGTGTGTGTGTATGTTGAATGAGCGTGAAGGCATGTGAAGAGACGGTGACTGATGACAGTAGCCTGTGTGTGTGGTGGGGTGGTGGTGGGGTTAAAGGCTTTGCAGAGACAGTGGGCTTGGGGGATTGGGTTTCCTCCAGAGCGGAGAGCGACCCTCTGTTCTGAAATGTCAGAGGGCTTTTTGTCTGCCCGGAACAATGCCAGCCACGCGGCGCTCCATGCTCTCCCACTGAGCGCGCTCCCTGCACCCTGCGGCCCCCGGTGGCTCTGAGCCCCACTAATCCCACTATCTGTGCAGAGGAGCAGCCCTGGGGTCAGGCCTACTGGGGGGTGGGGGGCAGCGGGCGCTACTGGGGGAGGGGATGAGTAGCCGATGTCCTCTTGTCTTTCTGGCTGCTGTTGTACATATGTTTTTTTTTTTGTTTGTTTCCCCCTGTTGTACTTCAAAAATCTTTCCGTATTGTCTTGTCAATAGATCTCAAGTTTTCAGTTCTTCCTTTTTCTCTGTACCTCTTTCTTTCTTTCTTTCTTTCTTTCTTTCTTTCTTTCTCTCTTTCTCTCTCTCCCCTTTTCTTAAGAGTGTTTACCTTTATGCTACCTCTAACTGCATTAATAAAAAATGATCCTCGGGTTACATCTCCCTCTCTCTCCCTCCCTTCCCAGGTTGTTGTCGGCGGTGTTGCGGACGTCGGAGGTGGAATCTCGTGCCACGCGGGCCAGTCTCACCGAGCTGCTCAGTCCACAAATGGGCAAGGACATCGTCTGGTTTCTACGGCGATGGGCCAAGACTTACCTGTTGGTGGACGAGAAACTTTATAGCCAGGTGAGGTGTCGTGTGGAGTCCGAAAACATTATAGAGCAACTTACGAAAATGGGGTCTAAAGTATTTTTTACAGTTTGTCAATGAATAGCACACCTTTTAGACCACTGGTTACCACAAATCACTGCCATTTTGACACCACAAATCACTGCCATTTTGACACCAGAGACATTTTGTGTGTGTGTGTGTGTGTGTGTGTGTGTGTGAGATTGTATGTGTGTGTGTTTGCGTGCATGTCTGTGCCCTTCAGAGAAGTAACAGGAGACACTGGCTTGGGGTTCAGGTGTTTTTGAGGGGGGTGTCATGGCTGGCTCTGATGGTAGTTATTGTCCCAGCGCTCATCAACAGTTATTGTCAGCTTTGGCTGTGTGCGTCACCACACAAGCACTCATTCCTGTGTTTGTGTGTGTGTGTGTGTGTGCACCCACCTGGTCATACACTTCAGCACTGTCCTATTAAAGTGTCCCTCCTGTCTGAAATGAGAGTGAGTTAGCGATAGGCAGAGTGTATTGAGTGTATTGTCCGTCTGCCTGTCTCTCCTCTTCCTTCTCTTTCCATCTCTCTCTCTCTCTCTCTCTCTCTCTCTCTCTCTCTCTCTCTCTCTCTCTCTCTCTCTCTCTCTCTCTCTCTCTCTCTCTCTCTCTCTCTCTCTCTCTTGCTCTCTTCTCTCTCTTTCTCTCTCTCTCTCTCTCTCTCTCTCTCTCTCTCTCTTGCTCTCTCTCTCTCTCTCTCTCTCTCTCTCTCTCTCTCTCTCTCTCTTGCTCTCTTCTCTCTCTTTCTCTCTCTCTGTTCTTCTGTTCTCTCTTTCCCCTCCTAGATAAGCATCCCTCTGAGCACAGCGTTTGGGGCGGACACGGAAGGCGCGCAGTGGATTGTGGGATACCTGCTGGAGAAGGTGATCAGTAACCTGTCGGTATGGAGCTCAGAGCCTGACCTGGCCAACGACACAGTGGAGCTGCTCGTCACCCTGGTGGAATGTGTGTGTGTGTGTGTGTGTGTGTGTGTGTGTGTGTGTGTGGGCATGTGTATGTGTTGAACAACTCCACCTGCTGGTTGTTTTGTGTTGATACCGTGTCAGTGAAACTTTTTTGGTGCATCTTTGAAACTACGGTCCTTTTAAATTATTAAATATTTAACCTCCCCCCCTCTCCCTCCCTCAGGGCCAACATCGTGGTCCAGTGTGAGAACTGGTGGAACCTGGCCAAGCAGTTCGCGAGTCGGAGTCCGCCGCTCCACCTGCTGTCCAGTTCGGTCCAACGCACGCTCATGAAGGCGCTGGTGCTGGGCGGCTTCGCCCACATGGACTCCGACACCAAGCAGCAGTACTGGGCCGAGGTCAGCACAGCTCTCATGGGGGATGGGGGTTTACAGAGCTTTTTTTTTAAAAAAAAAAAAAAATTTTTTATCTTTGCTCCAATGGATCCACGTTCATCATTAGACTTAGTTGACCCACAGAGTTGGTTAACGGGCAGATATCACGCTGATTCCCTACTCATCCTCGCCCCTCTCCTCCTGTTTCCATATACTTGTCTGTTTATTCTGACAAGCTACGCTTACCCATTCATCTCAGTTCCCTCTTGTCTCGGTGTCCTGCTGCTTTTGTGTGTCTGTCTTTATGGGAATGTGTGATGGTTTATGTGGGTTGTACGAACTCCCTTAAAGTGGTTGACGTGGAGCTCAAGATGGTGGATGCACGCCTCGCCAGTCTCCCTTTTTATTTTCCTTCAAAAAAAAAAGAGAAGATGACAACTTGTTTATGAAGCCCACACGGTCGTAAAACTGCCCTATAAACAGGGCTCTATAAAGTTATTATAAGCTCTTGAGTGTTTTTCCCACTCTTCAAAGCCTATTCAATTTCAAGCCTCGCTTTAGAGCAGAGGCATTGTGGAGTTATGCTTGCTATGTAGATCCGTCATTTGTTTCAAAGTAAAATTTCACATTTGAAACCTGAAGCAAAAAGCCCTGGTGAGACCTTGAAGAACCGGAAAACAAAGTTACATGGCTTTGGTTACGTTCTGACCCCATGCCATTATGTTTAATGAAATACTCATCATCACTCTGTTACATCACAGAAACAATAACCCAGTTTTATCTATTTGAGTCATTCTGTGTCAAATCAAACAAAATCCAGGAAAATAGTTGCTGCACCGTCTCCAATTTTGCTCAAGGTTGGTCTTCATAATATTTAGGTCCCAAAACTAAGACCTGTAAAATATTTTTGTTAAATTCCAATGTTTACATAATTTCTTTCACTTGCTTTTGTGTCATTTTTACACTCTCAGAAATGCCTTATCTTGGAGGCCATGTTTGGGCATTAATATCTGGAAAAGTATTATTCCTAGCCTGCCCAAACTTTGTAGGGTGGAAGACAAACATGTTCTTGGTATGATTGGACCGTTAAAAGTTTGTACTGCTTGCTCATTCGTTTTCTAGAAGGCCCTAGATATGGAAAAAATGCAAAACTGATGATATGATGATATGATATTGAACTAATCTTTTGTATCCACATTGCACCAATCATTATTTTGTCTGCAAATATAATACTTAATTAATGTTGAGCCAATATTTGAAGTCTGCATCGAATGCAAATGAGGATATTAAGGATAAAAAAGGTGTGATTTGCATTTTTGGAAATGTTCATAGACCTAATATGGTATGTGTGGTAGCTAGTAGGAACACAAAAATCAATGTAGGAATAGATCAGTTTATAGTCATTTCGCTTATAAAGTGCCAATGATGGACCATGTTTCATTAATGCATAAATGCACTTACTTGGTTACATTGTATACCTGGATTGTATAATTGTATAACATGGATTTTCATTCCTTGCCCTGGGGTAAAACAATGATTTTGGTACAAAACACCATGGTACAACATCGCCACTTTGTACACAAAATGCCCATACACTGAGCTACTTTCACATAGATTTTCAAGTGCCTACTAGCTACCCCACATGCTATTTTAATCCTAAGTAAATGACCGAAAAACACAACCTCCCCTTGTTTAATCTTCAAGGCCATTATAGGTGGAGAGCTCAAATATTGGTACAACATTTATGAAATATAGTATGCAGAGAAAAAAATAATGATTTATACCAAATGTGTACAAAGCAAGTTTATACTGCCCTAAACACTTCTTGCACTTTTTTCTAAATCTAGGGCCTTGTAGAAAGTCACTGAGAATGCTGTACAAACTTTTAATGGTTCAGTCATACTGTGAACATGTTTGTCTTGCCCTACAAAGTTTGGGCTGCTTATGAATAATACTTTTCATTATATTAATGCCCAAACATTGCTTACCAGACAATATGATTTTCAGGCTGTAAAATGTAAGGCACTGGGGCTGAAATAATAGGATTTGAACATAAATATTTTACAGGCCTTGGTTTTGGAACCCATTTTTGACTTAGACAAGGTTTGAACAAAATATGAGATGGTGCAGCCTTATCTGTTTTGACACGAAATGACCCATTTATAAATGATCACTTGTATGGCATTTCTTTCAAACATATTTCGCTGTCATCCTTAAGCAGGCAAGTCTCCTTTTTGAGCTGTTAAAAAAGATTTTATCCTGCCACTTCAGCTGCTCACACTAGGTATAAAGCACCTGAATACCTTACGTTTAATGGCATCATATACATTTATATACAGGATTCATTTATTTGGTATAGTATAATTCCAATTTAACTTACAGGGTAATGAGGGCCATGTTGGTTAGTTAGTTTATTTGTCCTTACATAGGAAATTTGTTTTCACATACCATACAAGCCTCACAGACATGAAATACATAGATACACACAGTCACGGTTCTTCACCCACCACACTGCCACCACATACTCCACCCACATATATCACAACAGCACAAAAACAGCACATACACATCACTTTACACAGATACAAACAGGAAAACCATCACCAGTTGACATTACAGAGGAATGAGGGCGGCACAGTGATTCATCACCGCTGTGATTTGTTGTTAAGTGCTGCTATTGCAGAGGGCACAAAGCTTTTCCCAAAGTGTACTCGCTTCCACCCCATAGCCCTATATCTGCGTTTTGATGGAAGCAGAATGAAGAAAGGATTGAGGGGGTGGGTGGGGTCATGAGCGATGGTCCGTGCTCTGTTCTTGGTGAGTGTGCTGTTGAGGTCTGATAAATTAGGGGTGGGGAGGCCTATTGCTTTGGCTGCGGTATGGGTGATGCGTGTGAGTCTGTTTCTGTTGGCAGCAGTTAGCATGTTGAAAAAGCAGGGAAGGCAGTAGAGGAGTATGGGCTGGACTATGCTTTTGTACAGGAGGAGCAAGTGACAGGGGGCAACAGAAAGTGATCTGAGCTTACGGATGGCATAGAGTCTCTGTTGACTGCGTTTTTGTATGTCAGTGGTGTGTTGCTCAAAGCTGAGTTTATTGTCAAGGGTGAGTCCAAGGTATTTGAAACAGTCCACTATTTCTACGGTGTCGTTGTTGATGCAGGTGGGGTTGTGGATTGTGTCAGGTGGTGTTCTGGTGATGGTGATTACAAGTTCCTTGGTTTTACTGATGTTGAG
The DNA here is from genome assembly GCF_018492685.1 of Alosa sapidissima. NCBI lineage: Eukaryota > Metazoa > Chordata > Actinopteri > Clupeiformes > Clupeidae > Alosa > Alosa sapidissima. The sequence continues at coordinate 32,124,674 of NC_055958.1, read as the reverse complement.
CTGAAGGTAGTTGTCAGTGCACCATTGTGTGAGGTGAGAAATGGAGTCTTGGTATGCAGATATGGAGTTATTGTCATTCAGAAGTGCAAATACAGCAGTGTCATCAGAGTATTTGAAGTATGTGGTGATGGGTGTGGGACTGACGCAGTCATTGGTGTAGAGGGTGAAGAGGAAGGGGCTTAGGACGCACCCCTGCGGGGCGCCAGTGTTAATTGTGGTGAGTGGTGATGTGACCGTACTAATCTTGACTGCTTGTGGTCACTGAGGAAGTTGTGGATCCAGTGGATGAGGGTCGGGGGGACGTGCAGGTGGTAGAGTTTGTTAATCATCAGGTGGCGTTGGATGGTGTTGAAATATATATAATATAAGTACCGTTTTAATTCATTGTATACTTATGTAATTTAGTTTAATTTGACCAATGAGCTGATCCTGGATCAGTGACAGAGGGGGGTCTAACTCCCCCCGTCTCTCTCCTAGGTCCTGCACCCACTCCAGCAGCGCTTCCTCAATCTCATCAACCAGGAGAACTTCGCCCAGATCTGCCAGGAGGAGGCGGTCAAGCGCGAGATCGTGGCCACGCTGGAGGCGCTCTGCGGCATCGCCGAGGCTACGCAGATCGACAATGTTGCGTCGCTCTTCAGCTTCCTCATGGACTTCCTGTCCAGCTGCATCGGCCTGATGGAGGTGTATCGCAACACGCCCGACACGGTCAACCTCATCATTGAGGTGTTCGTGGAGGTCGCCCACAAACAGATCTGCTACCTAGGAGAGGTGAGCGATCATGTTCACACACACACACACACACACACACACTCACACACTTATATAGAAGTGAGGGATATTCTTGCCTCTGAAATGATTAGTTTGGCCCTCCTACTAACGAAGACTTTCCTACAAGTAAACTGTACATATTCTCAAATATGACATGGATGTAACTTTTGTCTTTCCTCTCATACCTATCTCTTCCTCTCTGCCCCCCAACCCCCAGACTAAGTCCATGAAGCTGTATGAGGCGTGCCTGACGCTGCTGCAGGTCTACTCCAAGAACAATCTGGGCCGTAAGCGTGTGGACGTGACGGCCGAGGAGGACCAGTACCAGGACCTGCTCCTCATCATGGAGCTGCTGACCAACCTGTTGTCCAAAGAGTTCATCGACTTTAGCGACACCGGTGAGGTTGAGGGTATGTGAGCATGTGTGTTTGTGTGTGTATGTGTGTGTGGGAGGAAGAGATGGGGAATGAGATCATTCTCATCATTTGTGATTCTTTCCCTCTCAGTCTTCCTCCTTAGATAGGCGTCTTGGTCTTGCTGCCACCTTTTGCTCATTCTCTCAATCCATGATGTTGATTTCAATAAAAAAAAAACAAACAAAAAAAAAAACATGTTTAAGTTAGATTTCATAAATATTGCATGACTGGCTGGCATGTTGTGGCTGTGGTCTTCATGGCTGAGGTGTGTTTGTGTGTCCAGATGAAGTGTTCCGGGGCCAGGAGCAGAGCTCGGGAGCGGGGCGGTCAGTGTCGGCGGCCGACGTGGTTCTGTTCGGGGTGAACATCGTGCTGCCGCTCATGTCTCAGGACCTGCTGAAGGTGCGACCTCATGGACATGTTTGGACAGTACAAGTGTACACATGGTGGTGTTAATGCACAAAATGAAGTTACATATACAGTATCTCTCTCTGGATTCCCACGGATCCTTGGAAGTTTGTGAATTTGAAAAAAAAATATTTCAAAGCCCTGGAAAGTTTTTTGGAAATAGACATATATATGTACACATGGGTCAGTGAAAGTGCTTGAATTTATAGTTAAGATCAAAATTGTTTCCCCCCCTTTATAAAATCACACAAAACCCTAAAAATGTCCAAAACCAAATTTGTTTCTAGCACTGGTGCCTCCTGAAGTGCAAAGACATTTTATCCTCAATCATACAACAATTGGGTTCTATGGAACTATTTATTTGTTTCTGATTGGCCGAGAGACGTTCCATGAGTTGGAATATCCATGACCAACCCCACTCTCACTCGTGCTATATTGCTTAATCATAGCGCAGTGCGCAATCAGCATGGAGGCAATGAAGTACTGACTGGTGCATGATGGGCTAAGTTGATTGGTGCATGATGGGCTTAAGTGTAGCTGGATTGTGATTTGTAATATTAAAACAGTATGGTCATTTTCTGTCTGAAACTGCATGAAAAAAGTGTTTTAGCCACTCCAATTTTCAAAATTTTCTCAGGGGAGAAACCCTCGAACCCCCCGTTGAGACTCTTCTTTCTTTCTTGCCTCCAAACATTAAACTGTCACATTAAACTAGTGCCACAGAGTGTAAGGGCTACTCAAGCTTCTCAAGGGCCCATCATATGGCCTCCCCCGTTACATGGCTTCTCAAGGGCCCATCATATGGCCTCCCCCGTTACATGGCTTAATCGGTATAAACCAGACAAAATGATCATCATCATCATCAATAAAATAACACTCAAGCAAGATTGGTAATGTGTTCTAAATCATCGGCTTGGACATCACCATAAATTTGAGGGAAAAGGACCTAGAAAGTCCTTGAATTTGACATTGAGGAAAGGGTGGGAACCCTGCTCTCTCTTACTTTCTCACTCTTATGGTCCTTGTTATGACACAGATGATTTTCAGTCAAGATCGCTTAGAAGGGGGTTACATTTTGCCTCGAGTTAGTCTCCTTCAAACCTGCACTACGTTTTGTTCTGCACAGATGTGACCCTGTATGCTTCCTGCGTCTGTAACCCATAATGCATCTCTGTTCCCCCCTGCAGTTTCCGTCTCTGTGTAACCAGTATTATAAGCTCATCACCTTCATCTGTGAGATCTTCCCTGAGAAGATTCCTCAGCTGCCCGAGGAGCTGTTCAAGAGCCTCATGATCTCGCTCGAGCTCGGCATGACCTCGTATCCTTACCTACATCTGTGTGTGTGTGTGTGTGTGTGTTACAGAGTGTATCAAACAATTCAACTGAATCTGAAAAGGAGTTGAAAGAAGTTATAAAAGGGGAAACATTCTAGTGGTTCACTCCAGTGTAAAACAGAAGTTGATGCATCTACCCTTTGTGGATGACTTTGTGTGTGTGTGTATTTGTGTGTTCAGTTAGCATCAGGGTCAGGTCAGGGAGTCGGACTGCTGTATTTGCCTTAACCCAGCTCCCACAGAATGAGCTCGGAGATCAGCCAACTCTGTCTAGAGGCTCTCTCCCCATTGGCTGAGCAGTGTGCCAAGACCCAAGAAACTGACACGCCCCTTTTTATTGCCACCCGACACTTCCTCAAGGTGAGTGCTGTCCTTATGTGATGACAACAGTGGAGTTGTTAAAGCAAATCTTTACGTAGTAAAATGTATTGTCCAATGTTATGTAATGCAGCGCAATCTCAAGTGCCTTGTCATGTGTTTCCGATGGGGGCACATAGTCCATGTAGCTTGCATAGATTTTGAGATGCCACTTAAAAACTTGCGCGAGCCTTGCGTTGTCAAATTTGTCACTCACAATAATGTTATGAATCTTAAGGGGTTTTTATGTCACCCTATCACCATCATCTTTTGGCACCTGTTTCTGTGTCTTACATTGCCTTCATCTTCATCAACACCTGTGTGTGTGTGTGTGTGTGTGTGTGTGTGTGTGTGTGTGTGTGTGTGTGTGCGTGCGTGCGTGCGCGCAGCTGGTGTTTGACATGCTGGTGCTGCAGAAGCACAACACTGAGATGACGGTGGCAGCAGGAGAGGCTCTCTATACTCTCGTGTGCCTGCACCAGGTGAGCTTTAGTCTCCACACACACCCTCAGCATCTCACACACACACCCTCAACCTCAGCATCTCACACACACACACCCTCAACCTCAGCATCTCACACACACACACACACACACATACATACATACATACATACAGCATCAGTACCACACACACACACACAGCATCAGTACCACACACACACACAGCATCAGTACCACACACACACACACAGCATCAGTACCACACACACACACACAGCATCAGTACCACACACACACACACACAGCATCAGTACCACACACACACACACAGCATCAGTACCACACACACAGCTTCAGTACCACACACCTGTATCCTCCCGCATTAACAGCATCAGCATCACTATGGCATCAGTACCAGCACCTCTCACTGGAATACAGGGCTCTTGGTGGGCTTAATGTTTCAACCATATCATAAAATAAACTGTCTGCACACTTAAATCCTTTGCAAGTTTATTTGCCAAGCTTTCGGTTAGACGACCATCCTCAGGGCATCCTCAACCATATCATAAAAAATAGTTTTCTAAAAAACTTGAACTTAACACTTACAGAATGAAAAGTATATTAAAAGTTTTAAGTTCTATCTTAAGTGTTAAGTAGTGAGTGGTAGCGTTTCATTTATTATTTCATTGACAATGGTCCACAGAGATCCTATTACAAGTACAATCCTGGAGAGGCATTAAGTGTTTAGTTTTTTATTGGCAAAGTTTTTGTTAAAGTTCTTACAAGTTCTCTCTCTCTCTCTCTCTCTCTCTCTCTCTCTCTCTCTCTCTCTCTCTCTCTCTCTCTCTTGTCCTCCATCTCTCGTCCTCCATCTTATCAGGCGGAGTACTCTGAGCTGGTGGAGACTCTGCTGTCCAGCCAGAGGGACGCGGTCATCTACCAGCGGCTGGCCGACGCCTTCAACAAGCTGACAGCCAGCAGCACGCCCCCAACCATGGACCGCAAACAGAAGGTGGCCTTTCTCAAGAGCCTGGAGGAGTTTGTGGCCAATGTGGGCGGCCTGCTCTGCGTCAAATAACCACTGCCCCCTACAGACCCCAGCCCCCCTCTCTCTCTTCGACCAACCCCCAACCTCCAGAGCTACTCGCTCTCCACACACACACACACACACACACACACACACACACACATTCTGACATGCAAGCACACACACATCTACCCAATTGTGGACTTATAGGTTAGCCTCCTGGCTAAGACTGGTTTTGCTGGCCATCCCACACACATACACACACACACACACACACACACACACACACACAGACCCCATCCCCTTGCACTGGTGGAGAAAAGAATCTGTAAGCTGCACTGTTGGACTGGATTAGAGCACTGAAGTGACAAGGGGAAGTCTTCGGAGGAGTCCTAGCAATGTGTGTGTGTGAGTGAGTGTGCGAGCGTGTGTGTGCGTGCGCGTGCGTGTGTGTGTGTGTGTGTGTGAGAATGATTGAGAAATTGAGATATAGGTTCTCTGGCTCTTTGCCTCTCACCCTTTCTCTTCTGTATGTGCCTGGCACAGACAGTCAGCTGGTCGTGGGGAGGATGGGTAGGGGGTTTGTAAAGGGGGGTTGTGGGGGTGGGGGGGGGGGGGGTCACCGAGATCATCTCAGTCCAATCTGATCTTTGTTTACTTTGCCAGTAGGGAGGTGTGGATTATGGGCAGGGGGACACACCTCTCCAGTTTGTCTACAGTTCTACAGAGTTCCACATAAACCCTGCTTTGCTCCCCAGCCTCACACACACACACACACACACACACACACACACACACACACACACACACACACACACACACACGGAGCCCTCCCCCCGCCCTCCCCAGAGTGCCTTCTTGTTTTTCTTGTTTGTGTCGTGTGTTTAGCCGTCTTGCCAAGACGAGCAGAACCGTGTCTTACTGCAAAGTGCAAAGCCCGTGCGTCATCACGGCGAGCATGCATCGCCATGGCGACCAGAGAGAAAAAGCCTTCCTTTGCTATACCACGTCACCACAGCTGGTGGGAAAAGGGGGGGGGGGGTAGCAAATTACTGATGAAGAGGGATGGAAGAAAAGAAAAAACCAAAATCACTTTGTGTTTGATAAGGGTGTACATATATTTTCAAAAAGAAAAAAAAACGGAGAAAAAAATGTGTTAAAAATAAAGGACTGAATTTTTTTATAAAAAATAATAGAGGGTAAAAGCAGATTTTTTATTGCTATGACATCACCTGAAGTTAGAAGGCGCTAGTGTGAGTTGTTGTTTTTTTTTTTTTTTTTTTTTTTTTTCTTTGATGCATTGTAGTTTTACCTTGTGCCCTTGATTGAAATGTTTCACCTGGATCACCCTTTTAGTCCTGGTTGGCCCTCTGCTACACTACAGGATAAAGGCGTCTCTGGAACTATGTTGAGATGCTCACAGGCAACACAGGCCTATGAATGAGGTTTGGCCTGCACTGTTCATTTCATTTTCTTTATCTTTCTTTCTTTCTTTCTTTCTTTCTTTCTTTCTTTCTTTTTTTTCCCTCCGGTCTTTTTCCTGCTCTTGCACCCATGCCCATGTTTTCAAATCACCAACACGCATTGGGACTGTAGGAAAGCCTATATTGCCGTAGCAATAACAAACCAAAAACCGACAAAAAAAAAAGGAAGGAGTTGATGTGTTTTAGCCCGGGCTTGCTTGAAGAAAGGACTCCCAGACCCCTCTCCTTAGAGCACTAATTCTGTTCTTTTTGGAATGCCTGAATTGTAATGAAATGTAAAAGTGTACATAAACTTATTATATAAAATATTTTGACTACTGTTGTCTGTCTTTATTTTAGCCAGATAAGGTACAGTATGCTTTCAGTCCTCTAATCCCACCAGCTGAGACCACAGTGTGACCTAGAGACTGAATCTGGACAGGATCTGGACCATGTTGGATAAATCTGTATTTAGCTTAGCTGAGCTATACGATCTCAGAGATTGAATTGGTAATCTGATGTAGGGTTCCTTAAAACATATGATCATGCTGAATTCCATCAGGCTTTAGTGGTTTTCGACCAACCACATTGTCAGTTGCAGATCAAACAGATGTAGATCTACAGAACTGTGCTTGCAGAAAGTAGAACACCAGTCTATCCAGTACATCTGCTATGAAAATAATTATTTTGCGACCCTTACCAGAAAAAGATGGTCGGTGATTCTATAGCTCTGGAGTTAAATTGTTGTGGGATACATACACAAGGTGGGACTAAAGTACACAGAAAACAAGTCCACAATTTCAATTAACTAGCATGTGTCAAAGTTAGTTGAAATAGTGGACATGTTTTCTGTAGGGGGGGGGTGTCCCCTCAACTTTTAAGTCCAATAGGAGCTTACACATAGCGCTTGAGATACTGAAAGGAGGCAAGTTGCCTGAGATGCAATTTCGACTTCGAGTATTTCGGACGTTTGGTCTCTATCGGATACCGTAGGGCTAGACCTCCACGTGTGACTGTCAACAGGGAGAGGTGGGTAGCAAGCAAGATATGTTGAGCCTCATATTGGTACTGTAACGTTAAACGTATAAATGTGGTTTATGTAACTGTAACGTTATACTTTGATATCGGTTAACTTCTGCAATGTGAGGCAAACAATTTGGCCATGTTAAACTAATTGGGCACGTATTTACTTCATAATCTAATTTTAGCCATCTCTGGTTAGCAGCAGGTAGATTAGCTGCGGCTATCCTACAACTGGTTGTTTCCGAAATCGCATACTGTACACACTGCTCGTATACGATCAGGGCATCTCGTAGACAATCACCGTAATGACAACTTGAATATCTATTTTATAGGCTACTTTTGCATGCGGTACTTAATAAATAGTATTATTTTTAATCGTTATGAAGGCAAAGCACCATGAGCGACAGCGACGATGATGTCCCTCAGCTGTCTGCGGCCACACTGGCGGCTCTGCAGGAGTTCTACGATGACCAGAAGATGGGCCAGGGACAGGCCACAGACATCTACGCGGTCGGGGCTGTGGAGGAGGACTGGGTAGGCTAGGTCATACAGGGAGGCGTGAACTGTTGAAAATGTTATAGCTTAAAGATCAGGAAGTGTGTTGTACAGTATTTCTACAGTGAATAACTGTTCTAGCCTCTCGGCCTATGGAGGGACACTTGTAGTTGTTGCATTCATTATAGAAATAATATGACAATATTGTTGTAGAATTAGGTCTGAGAAGGTTGAAGCAGTAATCAAGGATATTTGATTTGGTTCTTACAGCTAGGGATTTGTAACATAGACATAGATTACCTAACTGTTCAACATACGTATGTGCAAATAAAGATGGGAAAATAATACAGGAAACACCTAAAGGTACTGATTTCAAGCAAAAGACCTGGAGTATTGGGTAGTCAGCATTTTACATTTTGTGTACATTTATATAAATAATAGTGTTAATTTTAATATATATTTGAACATATATTTGCAAATGATCTATATGCAACAGTTTCAAAAACTAAATCGTGGGACGTGCAAGTTTGTGCAAGTTCCAAATGATGGTGCTTCAAAAGACATGGTGTCAGATAACTGATGTTTTAAACATTTTTAATGTCTTCTGTAATTTCTTCATCAGGGAATGAGCCAGTTTTGGTATAATGAAGAGACAGCTACGCGGCTTGCAGAGGAGGCCATACAGCAGGCTGGCAAAGGGGGCAGGTGGGTCAATGGTGCATTAGTAGATACCGTTATTTGGATGAGGCGTTAAATCATGGTCCTGACTCAGTGGTCAAAAATGATCCCATGACACTTCTCGCAAAGAATAGGGGGTTCCCTGGTGTCCTGGCTAAATTCCCATCCTGGCTCATTCAATCTGGCCCCCTAATCTTCCTCCATCGTAAATTGTTCATTCATTCCCTCATTCTCCAATTAAAGCTGGTGTGTGGTGCGCAATCTGGTGCTTAAAGGTGCTCTAAGCGATGCTTGGTTAACGTCACTTCTGTTGATTTTCAAACAAAACAGAGAGCTAGCTCGCTACTTCCTCCCCCTCCCTCCCGTGCAATTGAAATTATCCTAAACGTGCATCTCTTCTGTGATTTGCTGGAACAGTTTATGTTTTTATGGGCCAGGTTTGCCCAGGTTGTTTTTGTTGCTGTTTTTTGAGCCTGGGCTGTCCACAGAGATTGCGTTTTTTTACAGTGTATTCAGGATACAGACAGCTAGCTGTTGGTTAGGTGATGTTTGCAGTAAGTGACATAAAATGTTTTAGCCTAAAAAACGCGTGGTATCGCTTAGACTAGAGCACCTTTAATGGCTGCCAGATGGGTGCTACATTTTGGTGGTTTTTGGTGAGAGTCCACCTGTTAAGAGGTTTGGATGCCTTGATAATTTCTGCCATTGTCTGAGCGGCCCTCTATAGGCGATTACCGACCTAGCAACTTTCTGTGTTTCTTTTTTTAATATCATCTAATATGCACACCTCCACTAGGAATTTAACATCTCTCCTATGTATGTTTGAAATCATAAGTACTCCCCTCTATTAGTAAGCATGGCTAACACCTCTCTAATCTCTCTCATCAGGATAGCATGCCTCAGCTGCCCAAGCGTGTACCAGCGGCTGAAAAAGAACGACCTGGAGGGCATCAACGATGTGACTGCTGTTGTGCTGGAATACGACCGCCGGTTCGCGGTGTACGGTGACGAGTTCGTCTTCTACGACTACAACAACCCACTCAGCCTACCGGAGAGCATCAGTCCACAAAGCTTTGACTTTGTCCTCGCCGATCCACCCTACCTGTCGGAGGAGTGCCTCAGTAAGGTGGCCATCACGGTCAAGTTCTTGACCAAGGGAAAGACCCTGCTCTGCACAGGTGAGTTTCATTTAAAATGTTTTACAGGGTTCTCACGGGTCATGGAATTTCTGTAATATCATGGAATTTTGGAAAGTCTATTCCAGACATGGAAAGTCAGGGAATTTTATCATTTTTGGGTCAAAGTCATGGAATATCAGGGAATTTTGTTGTAGCAGTTTAAAATGTACTTGCCAAAATACATTAATACAAATATATGTCCATGCAGAATTGGTGTATATCTTATTAGCTTTATTGCTTGCTTGAGTGGTAGTGGTTAGCCCAACTTTGTTTATTCAGTGCCCATTAATTCATATCCTGCTCTAAAAAAGTAAAAGATGGTTGAATGCTGCGTACGTAGCTGCTCTGAAATCTTTGGTCAGTATATTGTACCATTAATTATATAGTAGGTCATGGAAATTCTGTTTTTTTTTGTCAGGGAAAAGTCATGGAATTTTGCATTTGACTTGGAGTGGGAACCCTGGTTTTAAATAACATATGGCATAGTTAGAATGTATCAGTTTTTGAATCAATGATGATCAGGTTTCACTGATTTGGAGTCTATACATTACACAAGAAAAACTCTAAAAGATCATACAAATTTGAAGTACAAAAGAAAACATTCTGAATTGCATAAAAGCATCTAGGAAACCATAAACACAGGGGCAGGGGCAGGGGCAACAGATCAGTTTGGTTCCACACACAGCTGACTAAATGTCCTGAGGTTCATTACTAAGATGCGAGCCCTGAGATACGAAAGCCTCTTCCTGTGTTCTTGTAACAGAATGCCATATAAAGCCAGCTGAAGAGCCAAAGAGCCGTCCAGTCATTACTGTACAGCTACAGAATGACATAACATAATGCTTCTCTAATTGTGCCCTTCTTATTTTGCATCTCACTCTCTTTGTTTGCACTTCCATTGCTTTGCTCATCTTGCGCAAATTCAAGACCAGGTATTGGTTCTAGGGAGTATTCCAAGAGCTTGGTTTAGTGATAAATCTGAGTAAGTCAAAAGTAAGTGTTAATCCACCTAATTGTAGAGCTCTCTGGCTTAATTCACCTAGCAAAAACAAAGCCATATGATTCTTCTTTTAGAAGGTTTACTACTTCCTCTGAGTTAATTAAAAGGTGCTTTAAGCCAGTGTTTCTCAAAGTGTGGTCCGGGGACCACTGGTGGTCCGCAAGCTATCCCAAGTGGTCCGCGGGCAGACGTGGTAAAACATAATATAGATGAGTTGTTTGCAATATTGAACCAACTTGTATGTAAATCCAAACAGTTCTGCAACACTGCCTATGTAAGCTATGCCAATTTAAATCATATAAATCCTCTGACACAATAAGTAAGGTGCAAAGACAATTAGCAAGGTGGTTCAGTGAGTAGGCCTATTGTGTCTATTAGCTAGGTGGTCCGTGATGTTTTTTTTACTGGTTAAGTGGTCCTTGGTCTGAAAAAGTTTGAGAAACACTGCTTTAAGCAATGTTGGGTGAGGTCACTTCTGTTGATGTTCAAACAAAACAGAGCTAGCTCGCTACTCCCTCCTAACCTGACTCTCGCCAGATGAATTTCGTTCTGCCTAGCTCTGCCTAGCTCCACTCACATCCATCTGAGATCGATTCTGTTGAGAGTGATTTCAGCACGAGATTGGCTCTACATACAATCAGGACGCAGGGCGGGAGTTTCATAGATGTGACGTAGCGTAGAAGCGACTGTGAGACTGTTCTCAGCGTCACAGGTTGGCTTCGATGTGAGTGGTTAAAGTAGCACGTCAATAGATGACGGACAAGTGGCTTATCTAATCTTATGCAAGGATTTTTTTAATAAGGCCCAGCCTTCTGAAGCACCACTCCAATGGATCGATCCCAGATGGATGAGTGGAGCTAGGCGGAACGAAATTCATCTGGCGAGAGTCAGGTTAACTCCCTCCCCCTCCCTCCCGTGCAATTGAAACTCTCCTAAACGTGCATCTCGTCTGTGATTGGAGTGAATGGATTCTCTTCAGTCACCGATGTACCTTTTTTCTCCAGGAGCCATCATGGAGGAGCATGCAAAGAAACTCATGGCTCTGAAGATGTGTAACTTCCTGCCCAAGCACAGCCATAACCTGGCCAATGAATTCCGCTGCTACACCAACTACGAGTCGACGCTCCTCTCGTAACACCAGCCACCCACATCACCAGACTTTTCAGCTGCTCTGACAGAACTGTCAGTGACTGAGACATGACAAGTTGTGCCTATGAGATGTAGGGTCGGGTGGCAAACCTATTGACTAATCAATCAGGTTTACCCTCAGAACTAATGTAAATGTATATATATTTTTTTAAATGTCAAGGACTCTAGAATAAAGATATTCCATGCTAAATGGTTTTGCTCTTTGTTTGGAGTAAACATGAGTCACTGACGTACAGATAGGGTGAATAAAAATGGAAACAATGTTAAGTTAGTTTTGAATTGTATAAGGAATACATAAAACCACAGTCTATGAAGGAAGTTTTACTTCTGATATATTACCACTTTTACCCGTAATGTTTTTAAGGGAATCCACTCCGGAGAGCAAGGATAATCTCCAAACACTGGCACCACCGCCACATCTCAGATTGCAGTTAGTTTCCTAGACTGTTTACTTTTATTGGCTTGTGCCTACAGTGGTGCTTATCATAGTCAGCTAGATCCATTCCATTACCCATGTGATGCCCTCATCTGTGGTTGGCTTTCATTCAGAATATATTGGCCTGTGCCTGCTTCACAGGAACTTACTTTCTAGGAAAGAAGACATGAGACTTTTTGATCAACAGGTGTCACTGTGTATCACCACTGGACAGACCCAAAAGCAGGAATCTCACATTTCAGTAAAAATATAGTTCTGATGGTCTTAATGTGGCACGTGAATAGGGTCTTCATACATTCTTTAGTTGTTCTTCCGAATGGGGTTGGTATGGAACGACTTCTGGCCTGGCTTTACTTTAGTGCTGTCCAGACTTTGGTTGGTCCTCGGTGCTTGCCTATCTTTTTCCAGCAACGGTACGCACGTGCACCCAACCGGGACCGAGATGTAGCTCTCCGTGTAGGAGTGACGGCCACCAATGCACGAGCCCGTGCGACGCAAGATCACGGACGGCATGTAGACCGGAGTACTGCGGTAGCGCTCGCTCTCCTGGCCGAAAGGACCGTTCAAGCATCCTTTACACAAGCAGTAAGCCTCTGGGATGTAACGTGGGTACCTCGCTGGGTCGTGGGAGACCCTGTTTGGATAGAAAATATATTTAGACTCAGAAACTGAAATGTGTTGTTTCCTATGTGAGAGGCTTTATTCGTCTAAAACTGCCATGCTTTGGTCGTTTTACATTACACTTGTTGACCAAGCGACTTCCAACAAGGGTGGTATGAACAATTTACCTGTAGGCTATTGCAATATGTGCTGAAATGTCGATTGTTATCTTGCCGGCATGCGCTAGGTTAATTTTAATGTGTTGTTAGTAGCATAAGAGATGCAATAAAAATCTGAAGAGACCATACCTGTATGCCCAAGGAGAAATACTTAATAGATTCACAGGAATGCGCGACTTTCTGTCCGCTGTCAAGCGACGACCAGAGGGACATGTCATATTCAGTCGCTCAACTGATGCAAGCTGCAGTGTGTGATGAAAGGCGCTAAAGACTCCCACCGAAAGTCTCCCAAACATCTGTTCAAGAATTTCCTCTGGAATATCCAAGCATGGACGTGGCCGCGGCATCTTTCTGGACACCTTACTAACTTTTGATCCCCAGCAATAGTCGCCCCACAGTAACATCACAGCCAGCAGCAGGACGCAAGTCCGATTCATCATTGTCTCACGGCACAAAAGATTCACAGGTAAATTACTGTACTTACAGGTACAGGTACTGATACTTGGGAGGACAGAAAACTCAGGGAAAGTTCTCCAAAACAGAGAGGGGAAACTGCGATTCACAGGAGAATCCTTCGTGGTTGCGTAAAAGTCTCCAGTTTGGCTGCCAGTCAGAGAGAACGGGGAAAGAATATTCTGTCCCCCATGAGTGATTTCCCACCAACCATGGTCTGAAAACCAATGAACGGAACATTTGGCTAAAATAGGCTAAAATAACTGGTGAAAAGTAACACCACCCGACCACCACTTAAGAGCCTGGGTTTGTTGACTGTTCTCCTGGACAGGGATAGTGACACCTAGGAATGAAAAGCAATTGGAGCACGTCTGCCAATCACTGGCCCCCAGCGTGCCTTCAGTGTACATTGCAAGTTGACAGTTCCACATTCCCAAGATTTAGAGTACAACACAATCACACACATTTACTACGCTGCAATTTCAACAAATTTGACATTTAAATGCACTTGACATCATGAATTAAATATGCCATTCATTCATTTATCACAACATAAAGCACAGAAAGCCGACAAGTTTAATCTGAAAATATTTATTTCCGTATATATATGCACTTAAATTTTCATCAAGTACACTCTTCAAGACTATCAAAATATAAATATTCAAAGCAAGGAAATGCTACCCTAAAACATTAGTGCTGCTTTTTTTCTTTCTTTAGTGAAATGATCAGTCCATGGGAATTGGAGTGGATGTCCAGTGAAATGCAAATGGTCTTGTGTCAGTGTTACATTTTCAACAAAACAAGAGAAAACTGAAAGGAAAGTGATAACTGTGCCTGTGGGACACATATGGAATAGCTTTCATCTGAGTTAACTGCGGAATGCCAGGCCAACACACACACACACACACACACAGACACTCATTCTCTCTCACACGCCGTTACTCCTGTGGAATGCTGAACAGGAATGGGACAGTTCTGACATTTGTGCGAGTGGGGTAAAAGGCTTCTTGTAAACAGACAGTGGACTAAGGACCAAATTGAAATCAAAGTGAAGTTGTAGACTTTCAGGCTATTCCGGTAATAGGTCATCTCCGAGCTCTTCGTCAGCAAACTCGTCTTCCTCAATGCGTTTCTTAGCAGCTGTCTTCGGCCTCTCCATCTGGGGCCCCAGTGGGTCCATGTAGGATGCATCTGCAGATATATTAGTTAGAGTTTAAGCATTAGGTAGGCCACTGCACAAGAAGCTACGAGTAGATAAAGAACTGATAAAATACAAATTTTATCTGCAAAAGATAAAAGACAAATCTGAATACATTTCTGAAGAATAACTGCTAAATACACTAAATCATGATGTGCTTACTGACCACTTGCAATACTATCTTCAGAAGTCTCATCCATTTCTGATGTGGACAGATTGTTGCACACTGGTGTGTAGTGGTAAAATAACAGGTGGGTAAACTATGAATTCTGTGATCACGCAGTATATCGGATTGTTTAAAAAGGCATTCAGAACAATGTCCAATGTTTATAACAATACATGTGGTATTTAAATAGTTCCTAGAGTGTTGATGAGTGATATTGTGAATGTGGATTAATACAGTGTGATTTTTAAACGTTAAAAGTTGCAATTGGTGAAAAACTGT
The DNA here is from genome assembly GCF_018492685.1 of Alosa sapidissima. Lineage (NCBI taxonomy): Eukaryota > Metazoa > Chordata > Actinopteri > Clupeiformes > Clupeidae > Alosa > Alosa sapidissima. The sequence goes on along the minus strand of NC_055958.1, from coordinate 32,109,621 downwards.
TTTGATAGGTGGATAAACTCTAATAAGAGGTGGATAAACTCTAATAAGAGGTGGATAAACTCTAATAAGAGGTGGATAAACTCTAATAAGAGGTGGATAAACTCTAATAAGGAGGTGGATAGGAGGTGATAAACTCTAATAAGAGGTGGATAAACTCTAATAAGGAGGTGATAAACTCTAATAAGAGATGGATAAACTCTAATAAGGAGGTGGATAAACTCTAATAAGAGGTGGATAAACTCTAATAAGGAGGTGGATAGGAGGTGGATAAACTCTAATAAGAGGTGGATAAACTCTAATAAGGAGGTGGATAGGAGGTGGATAAACTCTAATAAGAGGTGGATAAACTCTAATAAGAGGTGGATAAACTCTAATAAGGAGGTGGATAGGAGGTGGATAAACTCTAATAAGAGGTGGATAAACTCTAATAAGAGGTGGATAAGTCATTTCTGAAATTTCAGAGGTGGGTATTTACTTGTGTTTAGCCTCCACTACATCCCTGGTTGCACACCCGGACAACAAAACAACTTGGGTTCATTAAATCTGAATGTTTGGGAACGTTATGAGTTATGACCACAGATATTCACACTAATACTATGTTTACGACAGACTGTAAAACTTGTGACCAGCAATGGAACATCCCAGCATGGAATAGACACGCTATGCACACAGATTAGGCAGAGTATTAACTGAAATAAGTGAAGAATGTGATGAGGAATGCACCGCACACCCCAGCATAGGGAGGTGGGGGACTGTAAAGAGCCAGAGAACAGGGGCTTCAGCCTCTTTACAGCCCACACACACACACACACATTCAGTCACTCACTCACACACGTCTTTCTTTCTCCCTCTCTCTCTCTCTCTCACACGCACACACACACACACACACACACACTTTCATTTGAACACAAATTATTCTTTTATCATTGTCACACACACACACTCACTGCCTTAGCCCTCTCTATGTTCAGCAGAGACAGACTGCCAGAGAAGATGGCTGTATTTGAGGGGATGAGCAGAGGCTGTGAGAGCTCAGACTGCCAGCCGGCTGCTCGCCTGCTCTCTCCAGGCCTGGCCTACTCACGTGGGTCTCTGACTGGAGGTGTTGTGATGGATGAGAGCAATGGTAAATGGCATTCGCAGATATAGTTTTAAAGAGCAGTGTTGAAGGGGGGTGGAGGGGTGGGGGTCAGGAAAGGGAATAGGAGAAATCTCTCTCTCTCTCTCTCTCTCTAATGATCCTTCCAGAGAGGGAGAGGGAGAATCCTCCACCAGGGAACAGAAAGGAAAGCTGCTGCAGGTGGAGAATATGGGAACTGTAACCACGGACACGAGCCAGGAGACCCCACAAGAAACAGAATTGTGACAACTGCATTAACTGAATGTAAATGATCATAACTATATAACAGGTGTTCTAATGACATGTACTGAATCCCATTTGGCTAACCGTGAGAGGCTCGTTTTCGTGACTTGGGAGACAAGAAGGTGAAGAATTCAGAGAGTAAGTTGTGTCACTTTCTTGCAGACAGAACATAGGATAAATGACTCCACTCACCAATGTTTTGTTGGGCGCTGGCCTCGTACGGTTCGTTGTTGCCTGGCAGTGACCGGAGCTTGGCGCTCAGCCTCTCGCTGCGGGTACTAGTGCCACGGCCGCTGTGACTGCTGTCTGAAGGACCACAAACCACATGAGATGGCAGTCGTGAGAAACACCTTTCAAACCAGGCACCTTACATTCACCTGCATTTGCAGATTTACCTTTTTTCTTTGATAAACTAAACATGGTATAATTAACTGAATATAGTATGTATATTCAGTATTGCATATATTGCGTAAGAGTACAGTATTGCCTATAGCTATGTTTCTACATTGAGTACTGTCTATCAGATAGATACAGAGCTAGATTGTAGTACCTATCTATACAGTAAGTGTGCAGGACCTGTTAGGCATCTTCCAACTCATGGAAGAAACCATATGGTGTAATTAGTTGTGTAACAACTAAACCCAGAGATCTGGTCTGTCCCAGTTGCAGGCCAGCAAATGAGCACGTCTCTGCTCTCTCCTGACCAATGAGAAGGCCTCCTCCATAACGAGCTGCAGAGTGATGCGGTGCGTGAGGAGGCCAACACCTCCGTCCCTTTCAGACAGGGAGTAGCCTGAGTCACCTGGCTCTGCTTAGCGTCCTGGCCCACCGGACTCAGAACCAACACCGCTGCGGTGCCGAGAGGCAGATGTGGCACTTCAAACGCCCTGCGTGCGTACGGCCGCCACGTAACCATAGCGAGAGTGGAAGATTCCCTTTTTTTCTTTCCCCCTGATCTCATTCTTTCCACCAGCGGACCCTGACCCCTTCAGAAGGCCCCTTTAACTCTGTGAGACTAGACCGGCTCTTCCCCAGGACTGAAATCTGTGGCTGAATTTTGCATCCCTAGCACATATATACGCATGCAAACACAGCTATTCCAAACATGCACTCCCCTCCACTCCCCCGGTATTGTGTCAATAAAACTCCTTGGCAGGCGTCTGGATGTTCTTCTCCCCTGCTGAAAGTACACGATAGAATGTGTCAGATGGGAGGATCTCCATGCCCGTGTGAAAATCGTATATTCCCCGTAGTCTTCTGTGAGAGCCTATGGTGGAGACTACTGAGTTTCACTGACACACACACACACACACACACAAACACACACACACACACAGACATGCACGCACAACATCAAGGCCTTACTCAAACACCTGAGAGTGTCGGTCAGCTGATGCTGGCTGTGGGCCTGTGACCACAGCACACCCTGACTGACTGGAGCCCACGGACTGCTGGGAAAAAGAGGGCTGCTTGTGGGGAGCAACGCCTAGCAGCAGCTCGACAGAATGTGCTAAGGAATCTGACACTTTGGCATTCGGTGTAGATCACGATCCTACTCTAGAGTGGCTCTGTCTGCTGATGTAGTGCTGCTTGGCCAGCCATCACCACCACAATGTTTCCCAGAATGGGATATATTTATATATTTGTATATCATATATAAATATACAAATACAAATGGACAGTTCATACCTTCTCACACCATGTCAAAATATGTCATTCTGTTTGACCTTTGGCCTCATGATGTGTTTGTAATGTGTGTGTGTCTCCCTTTAGGCTCCTGTTCATTCACACAAAGAGAGGAGGTGAGAAGAGGTGAGGAGGGAGAGGGAGAGAGAGAGAGAGAGAGAGAGAGAAAGAGAGAGAGAGAGAGAGAGAGAGAGAGAGAGAGAGAGAGAGAGAGAGAGAGAGAGAGAGAGAGAGAGAGAGAGAGAGAGAGAGAGGGAGAGCAGCCAGGTACATACCTCTGGCCTGCTCCAGCACAGGGCTGTGTTTGGCCTCAGAGTGAGAGACTGCAGAACCACAGACACGGAGGAGAAGAGCAGAGCAGAGAAGAGGAGGTCAAAGCTCAGTGGGGTGAAATAGAGCAGGAGAGACTAAGAGTTAATAAGAAAGTGAGAAGAAGACAATAATAATGGTGGATGGGAAGAAATGGCAAGATGAGTGGAAAAATATTAGCGGTGAACTTTGTAATATTTCTAATCAACATTTTCAACGCTTCATGACCTAATGTTGGCATAATTCTGAATCTGACGGTATGGATAACAGTCAGGGTTTAACAATATTCCAATAAGTTCCATCCATCTTGTTTGTCTCTTCTAGGATTGTTTTGCATTTTGTAGCATTTTTTATGTACATTTATCAGGCCCTAGACAATACATTAAAACAACCTAACACACAACTGCACACTACTACACAACTGCACACTAACACACAACTGCACACTAACACACAACTGCAATATTTCAATACATTAAAACAACCTAACACACAACTGCACACTAACACACAACTGCAATATTTCAATACATTAAAACAACCTAACACACAACTGCACACTAACACACAACTGCACACTAACAAACAACTGTACACTAACACACAACTGCACACTAACACACAACTGCACACTAAACACACAACTGCAAAAAACAGCCATTTTCCAATTTTTTATTTTATTTTATGTATCCTTTCTTTATCCAGGAAGGTCCCATTGAGATACTTCTGCCAGCGAGTCCTCACAACCCACTGTCTTATCTAAATAAAGCTGTCCTATCTGAATAAAGGCCAGAAAGCCTCAAAAAATGTATATATATATATATATATATATATATATATATATATATATATAAAAAACACATTTCACCACTAAGCTTTAACAAAACAAGATCTGGGTTATTGAGCTGGGGTTTAACACAGACAACTAATTCCTTCAGTAAATTGTCCAGACAATTCTACACGCTGCGCCTCATGGCTCACCTGCTCTCATGTGCACGTCTGGGACTCATAAAAAGACAAAGGCAATAACATTACTCACAGAGCCATGCATATACTGTACAAGAGTAGTAATCGCACCTCAAGGCAGATACTCTATATTAGCAAGGCATGATCTCGATTCAACTTTTTTTGTAGTAGTAGTTGGCTTTTCACAGCCCCAACAACACAATTCTACCATACACAGAAACTACGAGCGCTGAAGCTTGTGCCTCTCCACTAATGGAAACTGTCAAGCTTCTATAGCCTGGGTGAACCCAGACAAACCTGTTAGCAAATTTGAATTTGCTCTGCAGGTCCAGCAAATTCAGATCAGGCTCGTTCACCCAGGCTTAAGACTCTATGCATCTCAAAACAAAATTGTATCGCATCTTCAGGTCTCATACCGGGCACTCTCTTAGGGGGAGTGTGGACGACACTGGGCAGTGCTGCAGCAGAAGCTACAGCATGCAGAGCCCAGATAGAAGAGCAGGGAAGCAGGAGAAGACAAGAGAAAAGAATGAAATGCAGTGAAAGAAAATCATTTATACTGTCAGGTGAAAGGTTACCAAGTGAAGGATGAACAGTGAGCGTGTGTGTGTGTGTGTGTGTAACTGACTATCCCTTCCTGATCTGCACCTCTCACCTGGTCTAACTTCCAAATCTGAAACGAAAACAGAAAGAGTGACATTATTAATGCCTTGAAGACTTGAGTGTGCTTAACTAGTCTACTATCGCTACGATGCCAGCCTAATCTTGGATTAGTAGTACATACTCAAGCAGCTTCACTATTGAAGGAATATTTAAGATTTTTGTCAACATTCTCTGCTGCCTGCAACTCCAGCATTCTGTGAAATTCCTACAATAAATATTGTTTGTAAAAGGCAAAGAGTCTCTCTCAATTAAAAACACATTTAGGAAATGGAAAGAAAATGGAGAGCAGGCAGACAGAGAGTTGAAAAAAAAATCCAGCGGATTCCTTCAAAGTTTGATTGCAACTCATCAAACTTGTCGTCTACGGTTTCTGTGAAGGACTGTTGATAAGCTGAGACTAGCTGGTATGCGGCCTCATGCGTGGGCCCTGGAGGGTTCAGCAACACTTTCCACAGTCTACCAGTCCACCGACACTTTCCATCACCATTCACTTAGCTTCTTGTCATAACAAACACTTGGGCCATGGAATGTCAGTTAAGTCCTCAACCCTAAGACCTGCAGTTGTGTAAATGGAGATGTCAGACAGACAAGCAGTCTAATTGCCCTCTACACTGCAAAAACGGCTCATCTAATAAAATCTAGCCAAGTGCTATTACTCTTATATTAAGATCAAAAATTCTAGTTGTTATTGTTTTTAGTATAACGAGACTTACCTAGCGCTTTCTCGTAAAATCATTTGACTTAATTTAAGAAGAGTTTGACTTACCGGTATTTTAAGAAGTTTCATCCTGAAAACAAGTACATTTGTCTGCCAGTGCATTAAGCAAATTTGTCCTAAAAACAAGCAAATTTGGCTGCCAGTGCGTTGAGCCAATTTGTCTTGATAATTGTGATTGACTGCACATATCTGTACATGTTGGTCATACATTGTTCATACTGCATATCCATATCTATTATGCTCTTATAAGACTACTGCTAATACATTGCACATATTTATATTTCATATAAATATATTTTCAAATGCATATTACTGTAAACCATACCACTTTCTTAACTGTCTACACTGAACTATATGTCTTATACTGTTTATACTGCACCACCTGTCTATACTATGTATAACACATTGCACTTTTCTGCTTTTTTGCACTTCTGGTTAGATGCAAACTGCATTTCGTTATCTGACAATAAAGTTGAATCTAATCTGATCTAACCTAATCTAAAAAGACTCCTTAAAAGTCAAAATCTTCTTAAATGAAGTCAAAATGATCTTTTGAGAGAGTGCTAGGTAAGTCTCTTCATACTTAAAACAATGCGAAATAGATTTTTTGATCTTAATGTAAGACTTGGTTAGATTTTATTTTTTGTAGTGTAGGACCCCACATATAGCTCTGAATGCTAGTGTTATTTGACGTAGGACTTCTACATTCTGTCAATGGGTAGGATCAAGCATACAGCTCTGAAAGCTAAGGCTAACTGTAACTGAATGCTCATGCTAGTTATAGGAGCTCATGCTACTTGAGTTATGATAGATTGCTAAGGAGAGCCATACCACTGGAGCTTTTAGGAGGAGTGCGGAGGGGATGTGAGCTGCCTGCTTTCAATGAGCAGGAAGGAATGAACAGTGAGTAAGAGGTTTGGGAAAAACAACATGGCCATTAGTAAAAAACAAGAAGAAATAGCTCAGGGGAAAGACTATGGTCGTGGTCACTGAGAGCGTGTGGAAGCAGCTGAGGTCTCAGATGTTTAGATGGCCAGTGGACAGGCCAAACTTACCACTGCCAGCACTGCCCTCACGTCGGCCTCGAGCACTGCTCTCCCGCCCCGACTTTACTCTCTGAGACAGAGAGAGAGAGAGAGAGAGAGAGAGAGAGAGAGAGAGAGAGAGAGAGAAACAGAGAGAAACTTCATATGAGTAAACATGCACAATGTCACTAAACCAACGAAAAAGAAACAGACAAATGAGAACATGGACTGACTGTTCTCTCATTCCAACTTAACTAAGAGAGAGAGAGAGAGTGTGTGTGAGAGGAAACCGCGACTGACTGCATCTAAACATGCGTCTGACATTTGTATAGAGAGACCTCTAACCCTCAGGGCTGTCTCCCTCTTCAGTGGACGGATCTGGACTGCACCGACTGCAGCCACTCTAAACTTGACACCAGACCAAGACGCCTGTGTGTGTGTGTGTGTGTGTGTGTGTGTGTGTGTGTCAGAGTGAGATATGGAAGGGGATTAGTGAGAAGATTGGTTTGTTGGCATCCTTATGTTTGTATGTTGCCATGGAGAAAACACATGCAAATACCCATGGAGTGCCAACACCAGATACTGATGTTGATTTCTAAAGACGTCAGTAGAGAGAGCGACAGCCAACAGAATGAGAATGAGCGAGACTGAGAGAGAAGGAAAGCAACAAACTCTGGAAGAAATCCTCCCTGAGCCTCTGAGTCCAAGAACATGATTTAGGAACAGCTGCTCTCTATTCTCTCAAAACAATCAGACTTCATCGCTTTCTCTTTCTCTATTGCTCTGCTCTACATCACCTCTCCCTCTCTCTCTCCTCCTCCCTTCCTCCCTCTCTTTCTCCTCCATCCAGTAAGTCCCCTGGTCCCAGTCCAAAGGCCCACGCCTCAGACCTGTAGACCCACAGCCGTGAGTCTCTGTAGGCTTGTTAGAGGGCCATCCAGAACTTTATGGTGTTATTAACCACGGTCTGCCGAAACAGGATGCAGTAAGATGGTAATCTGGTTCTGTCTAGTGCCACACCAGCACAGTCTGTGCAGACATGATGAGATTTTAGCTGTGTGGAGATGGGAGGTTTTGGCTGTGTGGTACAGACAGACAGACAGACAGTAATAGCAGGCTGAAGAATGGGACGAACAGTGACTGCCAGCCCTGTCCCTCTCTCTACTGCCTCCTTATCCAGATCCCTATACTCCACGGACATCCTTGCATTTATGATGTTGGAATGAAGCTGGAAGTTATGATGTTGGAATTTATGATGTATGAAGTCTAGACCGACATTTAAACAAAGTGGCATTATTGACGGGTGTGGACTGCTGTATCCGCCTTGTAATTGTGAACATTAAAAAACGATGGTGTCTCTTCTGTGTCTGCGGGCCAGGCTGAGGGTGCACCTGTTCTCTGATCTCCTTCATCTTCTCCACCTTCTTGAGCTTGGTGGCGTACTCCTGCACCTCCTTCAGGCCCATGTCTGTGCACAGCCTCACCAGGAAACGCAGGCCTGGGAGGGGGGTCACACACACACACACACACACACACACACACACACACACACACACACACACACAAATAAATCAAATAAACACAGTCTTACTAAAAACAAACAAATAACTCTGGTGACAATGGATGTCAAGAAGTAAAATCAGATGCATTACATTCCACATTCTCTGGAAATTTCCGATGGATGTCTTTGTAGGTGTCCAAGGCCTTCTGGTAGTTCCCTGTTGGTTGAACAGCATCATGTTAATGCATTATTGACCACAGGGGAGCATTCCTCTGTACTGTTAGTATTCCCATCACAGCTCAAGTCCTACCACTTCTCCTGTAGCAGCTGGCCACCATCAGTTGCCACTTCACCTGCGTGGGCCTGCACATCAAAACAATGACACCATGCGGTTACCAAGCACACTTTAGGGGCAGCCGTGGCCTACTGGTTAGCGCTCCGGACTTGTAATCGGAGGGTTGCCGGTTCGAACCCCAACCAGTAGGCACAGCTGAAGTGCCCTTGAGCAAGGCACCTAACCCCTCACTGCTCCCCGAGTGCCGCTGTAGCAGGCAGCTCACTGCGCCGGGATTAGTGTGTGCTTCACCTCACTGTGTGTTCACTGTGTGCTGAGTGTGTTTCACTAATTCACGGATTGGGATAAATGCAGAGACCAAATTTCCCTCACGGGATCAAAAGAGTATATATACTTATACTTATACACCATGACGACAGCAACGTCCAGGCCTGATATACAACACCATAGCATGAAACACCGCAATACAGTTGATTTAATGTATTTACTAGTGCTAGTGTGTACATGTATTATAAGTAGTATATATTTCTGTCATTCCCTATGGCAAACAGAGGTTAAACTGTTTTGACAATACATCAAACAAAAAAGGATGGCTGTTTGTACTTACTGAATAAGTGTGGCCCTCTCAAAGTACTGAATGGCCTTCTCACAAAACTGGGTGTCGATGTAGTATGCTCCCAGCCATTCAATGACGCCAATATTTGAAGGAAAATATCTGAAGGACTGAAACAAATTCATATTACAGTATGTTAACATTTACCAAAGGCTTTCCCTTGTTTCTAATCTTATATGTTGCTGGTAATTATTGCCAAACAGATTTTCAGTTGACATGAGTAAGTTGCTTAACAGTGCCCTTTCAACTGCATCCCCCCCAGGTCTTGATGAGCAGTAATGGTGGTGAAAGAGAGTAACAGGGTCCTCCGCACCTCGTAGTAGTGTTGGAAGGCCTGGGACTTGTCCCCCTCGTTGTCATAGAGCTCCCCCAGCTTGGCCAGAACCTGGGGGTCAGTGGGCGTGACGCTGATCAGCTGCATCAGCCAATCAATGGCCTGGTGGGGGTCCTCCAGCATCTCATAGCTGACGGTGGTTAAGGAGACAACCACAGCACTTCCTCACAGGGCCTGAGTCTGGTCTTGATCCTCATACAAGTTAACCTACTGTGTATCTTGCAGCTGATATTTAGATTGCATCTCACAGACCCCAGCCCCCCACACTTAGTAACTTAAACATCAACAGTAGTGGTCACACATTTCTCTCATTAAGACTAAACTGACTAATTCATGCCATCTGATCTTGCAGTGGTTTTGCCAAAGCTGGGGAGGATGCTATTCTATAAGACCCTTTCAACAATCAAAACAAAAACAATGCTTGAACATTCTATTTGGGCCCCAATCTACTTCCTCTGCATTAAAGGTCCAGTATGTAGGAAATAATGGAAAATAAACTGTAACCATTCCAAAAATGATCACCATATGTTGTCAGAGAGTAAGGAAACACGATGAATTGAAGTAATGGCTTATTTGACAACATTACTCTAACCCGTAAAACCCCGTAAAACCCATGAAAAAAAATGAGTTACGGGGCGGAATGTCTTGGAATTTTCGTTTATGTTTTGAACGATTAATTATAGAATAGCGTATTAATAATGGGCTAGCGCGTCCTCCTATTTGGGTTGCCAAATTAGCAAAGGCCAACTGTCAACAGCTGTCAGTTGTAGTCATGAACGACTACGAGAGGCAGGCAAATTTCCAAAATTTAAACAAGAAACAAATTAAGTGGACATCGGAGGAGCTTCTTGAGATGGTGACGTCTTCGTCAAACGAAGAATATCAAGTCTGAAGCAGAGCTGGCCATATTTCTCCACAACAGGTAGCCTAGGCTAAACTTCATCTGCATCGCTAACTTCAGCTAAATATGTTACGTTGGTTAGAGAGGTATTTTTTTTTTTTACTGTTTCCGTAATGTGTAGCTGGGTCATGGTTGGAGAAACGTTAAAGCAGCTGCAGGTCAACTAACGTCTTAATTACATCTGGCAACCCAGAAGAGGCTCGCGTCTGGTAGTCTTGAGAACGTTCACCAGTGTTTTGATTTTGGCCTGCAGAACGTTCGGTAACAATCCTACAAATCGCACCTTTAAGATAACATATGGAATGTTAAAACGGAAGTCTTGTGGGGCCAACTATGATGCTGATAATGGAACTCTCTTGAAAGGGTCCATATTGTGGCCAGAATGAGATGTCATCATACAGTGTCTTTGCTGTACTGTAGACTACTGTGGACCTGGACCATCTGAGGGTCTTTCACTGTGAAGGATACAGACTGGCCAGCTGGAACATGACCTGGGGGCAGTTCCTGAGGATGGCGTGGAGCTTCAGGAAGCAGTCCAGGGCTTCGTCCAGCCGTCCCAGCTTCTTATAGGTCAGACCTTAATTGAAGCAACAATAATCACTGATGATTACATCGACTGCCTGATTGATTGGTTCATTGATTGATTGATTGGTTCTATCATTCATTCAACCATACCACTACAAAACACAAGAGCTACAGGAATAAATTATTTTTAATGAGAATAAATGTGTTGTGTGTTGTGTTGTGTGTTGTGATGTGTTATGCTGAAGTAGCTCAAACTATTTGAGAAGGCAATAATTACTCCAGTTTAAAACATGTCTGAGTGTGCATCTCGTGTTGTTTCAGCATGCATTGTAGTTAATCAGTGACCCTTGGATCCTCAAGACCGCCGTGTCCACTACGTAACTGACGACTGACCTAGGTTGTAGAGGCCCTCGGTGCAGGACGAGTCGTTGCGGAGGGCCTCCTTGTAGAACTCAGCGGCCTTCTCGTAATCCTGCCTCTCGAACACGGTGTTGCCCTTGTTGATGAGCGCCGCCGGGTTGTAGCGGTCAGCGCTCATGGCCATGTCAGCGTAGCGATCTGCCTGGTCAAAGTCCCTCTCCTGATGGGGTGGGGGGATAGGGTCGTGGGAGAGACAGAGAGATGGGAGGAGGGGGTCAGTGTGTCGGGAGGCACACATAAAGGCTTAATAGCTCTACCAGTGACCATAAATCACATGGACTGCATGGAGCATGGCATCATGGACTTATATTATGAAGAATTGTAAATATCTGCTCAGAACCGACCATATGGTTAAATGGTTTCACTTCTGACTAAGCGTAAACTGTACTTGGTTTTTACAGCCATTGAGTGCTACAAATACTATTAGATTCTGTTGATGGGTATTGGTGCATGAACAGAATCCCTTTAAGTGCTTTATGTCATCAATAAAGTCATTACACGATAAAGTGAATTTAAAATTCAAGCTGCTGACAAAAGCTTTTCCCTGACCAACCATTTGATTCACTCTGCTGTACGCTCATGACGTTATTATTCAATCTGTCTGTGAATGTCTCTCTCACTGTCGATACAGCGGAACCCAACAGGGGACTCTGTGCCAGGACTACCAAACACGGTGGTGACAGCGGCGCCAGCCATCCTTACCAGGAAGTAGAGGAAGGAGAGGTTGGTGGCGGCGGCACTCTTCACCCTGCTGTCCTTCTTCTCAAACGTCTTCAGAGTCTCCACAGCCTGGTTTCAAAAATCAGCATTTGTACAGCTTTGCACAATGATATGGGGAATATTCTGAAGAACCCATAATTCATGTAAGGTGTGCATGATGGTGTACTTACATAGGTAATAGGTAATAGGTAGGTAACACTTTTTATATCTTCCAATACAGTTAGAATGTAACTTGCATCCCATTGAGCTATCTAGTCTCTAGGAAATAAACCCACTAACATCTACAGCAAGCCGACTACTGCAGTCACAGTCTCAGTGAACAGTGAGTCCATGCACAACAACCACACCACGGACATGCAAGATGCACATACCTCCGCCTCAAGAGCCATGCAGGTGGACAGACAGTGGGCAACGCAAAAGAAAAGGAAAACACAAACAAACAGGGCCAGTGAGCACGCAGGAGTCAACAGACATCCAGAGAGGGGGAGTGGACGAGGAAAATAACACACTGGCAATAAATCAGTGGGAAAAAAAACCATGACAAGGGAAATAGGACAGAGTGTACAGTGCACTAGTACACAGAGTGCCCGCAACAAGAATTAATCAAAAAGACTAGCAGAACAGAGAAGTAGAACGCACATCAGACAGTCAAACAGTGGAGTCCACACGGAACAAAGAAGAGGTTCTTCATGGGGTCTTTCATTGTTTTTAGCCAAGAAACTGGTCCACGTGAAGAACCAGTTCTTTGTACCCTCATTAATATTTCAGAGATAAAAACACGTTATCTAACCTAATGGCCAAAACTATTCCCTCTTGTCTTCTAAGCCAAATAACTTAAGAGCATGCTGGCTAGATCACATCCTTTTCCCCTGAGTGCCAGAACTAACAGAATTCTACTGCTGTGCATCTGTCTCAGCCCTGAGTCTCTCACCTGGTTGAAGTCCCTCTGCCTCAGGTAGGTGATGGCTTTGTTGATCTCCAGGTCGTTGGCTAGCTCCACATACTGTGAGCTCTTCACCATGTCCACACACCTGCAGGGGCCAAACCAAGTGTCAGTGGTAATAAACAAAACAGTCCAATAGAAGACGGCCAGACTCAATGAGCCAAAACTGCTCAAAGTTGAAACGATGTATAGCTTGTTGTCAAAATGTAAATTACTTATAGATTCACTTAAACAATAGCATTATGTTTTTCATAATAATCCTTCCAGAACTGTGCATGGGAAGACTGCTCTACAGCTCCCTCTGCTGGGGCTGTTAGACACTCACCAGTCAAACCCGGCAGCAAAGCTGTTCTCAATGGCAGGGGCAATGAGCTTGGCAGATGTCATGATGTACTTCTCTGCCAGTGCTTTTCTGTAGAAGAGAACAGAGGCCCTGATTTAGATCTCTTCCAGTTTGTCATCATGTGTCATGAAAATACAGATATGAAGTAAAACACAGTCACAAACAATCTGCTTAAGATATAACCGGCTACCCTCAGGACTACAGGTTTATTCTAGTTTGAAGCCCCGCTTCACCTCAAAGTCAGAATGGCATATCCAAAGCAGCTTGCACACTGCCCCAACAAATGCCAACAATCACATACAGCTGGCGCACACTGACTCAACTGTTGGTCTTCGTTGGAGTTTGTTGGCATTTGTTGGGGTAGCGTGCAAGCTGCCTACTCTGTAAGACAACAGTACATGAGCCAGTCAAGGTTATGTTTATGTATGGTACCACAGGACCAACACATGAAAAACAAATTCTGTGTTGTGCAGTGCCCAAAATACTTTGCTGATGCATAACCTCACCGCCAACATAAACTATGATGACAACTAAAAGTGACTGACCAAGTGTTTGCTTTTGTGCCTGTAAGACAAACAGCTTGATGTATGAGTGGCCTTGTTTCTTGTCTTCGTGTGCTAGCACGCAGTGGTGTTGGTTTTGCCCATGCTAAACCAGCCTCGGGCCCCTCGGCCCCCACGGGCCCACAGTCCTAGCCCCCGTGTCTATAAACATATGAATCCATACAGTGTGTGCTAGACTACCTATCTCTCTCCATCTGATGAAGCTGGTCGTTTTTAATGGCCTCGATCACCATGTTTGCTTTAGGGTCATCCTGCAAAAAACACAAAATAGTGGCTTTAAGTAATGGTCGTCATGCCTTTGATAAAAAAATATTTTATGTTTGAAATATGATGCACTGTACGAGCAGAGTTAAACAGCGCTTCTCACATTAGCTGGGATGTATTTGTCTTCTTCGTCGATGCCCAGGGGGGCACTGATGAGCTTCTGGAAGGACTTCTTCATGCGGTCGCGATCTCCGATGGCATAGTAGCAGAGGATGAGGTTGAAGCCGGACTTGATGTTGGGGCTCTCGCTCATGATATGCTCGAAGGAGGTGATGGCGTCCGAGTACTGGCCCATCTTTATGAAGACCACGCCAATGTTCTGCATGATCTTTATCCTGCAAACACAATGGAGGAATGATGATGATGATGATGTCTATCAGCCTAGGAGAAGAGGAAGAGCAGAAATCGACAGAAGAGGAGTAACAGAAACCGGTCTTGCCTCATCTCCTTGTGTGCATTGGATATCTGATCCAAAGCCATACGGTAGAACTTGATGGCTTTTGGGAAGTTCTTCTGCTTGAAGTAGATGTTTGCCATATTTACTTTCAAACGCCCTGTTTGGATGAGGGGGAAAAGAATGAACTTACATTAGCATATTAAACCTATTAGGTATCTTGATTTTTATCAAGGTAAAATATTATCATCATATTTTATATGCGTAAAATGATCATCAATATCTGAACTATTTGAACATAAAAATGTTACTTCACCTGCATTACTAAACATCTTGTTCTTCACAATGACAGAGTAGGTGTTCAAGGCCTCTTGATACATGTCATTGTTGGCGTATTGGTTGGCCAAATTAAACAGCACCTGTGCAGAGATTACACACATCGTCAGCATGTTATAAGTCAAGGACAGGTTTTTTTTTTTGTGCATGCGATCTGGTGCCCCCAGAGAGGAAGAACTACAACAGAACTCACAGAGTAGGTGAGGTCCAGGTTGATGTGGTCAGAGGTTCCTGTCTGCTCCCGCTGTCTCACCAGAGCTCTCTCCTTCCTTCCTGCTTCCTTGGCCCTCTCCAGGGCCTACGCACACACACAAGAAACAAGTTTGTTAGCACATTGGCAAGTTCAAAGTGGGGGATATTAATGTCCTGCTGAATATGCAATATTGTTGACAGGGTACTTTACTTCCCTCCTAACACTACTACTCTGAATAAATTACAAATACAAATAAACAGCTTGTCAGAGGTCAGTCAAGCAACCAACTGTCACTAGTGTTAAAAGGTCTCTGTGAAGCGACAAAGGACAGTGTGGTGTGAGGTTGAAGACGACATGAGGACGAGACCAGACACCCGAAGGGACGGGTCACCCTGCGGACTCACCACCTGCTGGTCCCCCCGACTGTACGCCATGCAGCTCTCCTCGATCAGGTCATTCACCTTCTTCTCAAGAATCTTGATCTTCTCCTCCGGGCTAAAACACCAATGGCACACAGCATATTACATTACATGTTTTCATCAAGTGGACTGTTAGGACACAGTTGACAGTGGTAATGAAATTATGCCTTAATTACACTTAAGTAGTAACTCTCTCTTTCTAAGAATGATTTCACACCTAGCTTGTTTGGAGCAGTTGAATAGGACTGTGGAGCATTTTCCCCCAAAGATCGGTTTGTTTGGGTATATGTAAACAGAGCAATCGCACTCTAAAAAAATGGACCAAGACTGCCTAGAGCAGGTGGTCTCAGCCTATTTCCAATCGAACTCTAGAGCCGTATGTTATGTCTGGAAAGTCTGCCAAAATCGAAGCAACAATCTGACCGACGTGTTTACAAATTTTGTTCCAATGTTGCCATGTGGACACAAAACAAACTGCACAAAATTTGAAGTGATTCTGCTTGTGATCTGAAGCAAAATAGGTATAAAAATGCCATAACACTTAAAGTGAAGTGCAAAAAGACAAAAACAATATTGAACAGCTTACGAGTCTTCAATTTTTGTCTCTAGTGCAGGGGCAGGGCCTTTAGATTGTCCCAGTGGATCAAAGGTTGAACCTGAGAAAATAAAGTCATAGAGTAACGTCATATTTATAAGTAATTAGAATGAAGAAACACAGGCATTGAGACAAATTGGTACATAGAATGAGAGCTGCAAATGGAAAGACTATTTGGAGTTAACTGTCTGATTCTATGGACCTACCTCTGGTCATAGTAGAAGAGTATCCTGCTGCCCTTACTGCAGTCATAGGCCGAGCTGCCCCATCCTACATGCACAGACATAAAAAAAAAAAAACTTATCCACTAAATCACCACCATAGGGTTTATTCTTATTTCCCATATAACCTTTATGCAAACTCTGACTCGATTGTAATAAGTTGTTTATTACTATATCTATGTGTTGAATTTTTCTCACCTGCACAGCACCAGTCATTGGCCGGCCCATGGACGAGACCATCTGACTTCTGGCCTGCCAACATCCAGTGATAAGAAACATTAAATGTGAACATGGTAACATACAGTGAGTAACAAAAATAAACAGATGGATGATGTGCACTGTGTTGTCTTATTCACTAATTCCTCCTCCATCTCATCTCAGCTCAGCTCCTCTCCTTTCCTCTCCTCAAAGTGAACAGAACACTGCTAAGTTTCCTCACCTTCAAAAGCCTTCCTCCCTGACTGCTCTCTACCTGAGTGTGTGGAAACAGCAAACACACTGAAAGCTCACATCAACTTCTGAACACGACTATTGACACTTCATCTCTGAGACTTAACTGGAGATGTCACAGTGTCAATGATGTGCTAGATACATGCATTAATGCATTGCAATTCACCCATATGAGAAATGATGATAGATCTTGCAAGTGGAAACACATACAAATAAATGTAAGTTAGCCTCTCACATTGGAAACATTTGTAGACATATTAAATGGGCGTGCACATTTTAAATGGGCGTGCACATTTTAAATGGACGTTTCTTGAAAGATGTTGTGTTTCCAGGATGCAGTGCAGTTCAGTGATGCTTGTATGGCGACATTCAGGCACACTAGCAAGCTCACTCACCCCATAAGAGGTCCCCACTGGCCGTGCCGCAATAGCTGTACCAGGAAACTTGGCAGTCATCTAGGGCAATAAGACAGGTATGAAACATCATGACCAACATAACAGTTACTGTAGGCTGCAATTCATTGTGAGACATTCTATAAATAACTTTTGCCTGCAGATAAACACAACAGCAAAAACATGCAAAAAAATGTAGCCTATGTACTCACTGGTGGTCTTCGTCCATGGCTAGTCCTGACAGCTTGCTGGAAGCCAATGTCATTATCCAGTTCCTTTGAAAGTAAGCAAGTAAGCAATGACATAAGTAAGTAAATAAGTAATAAAAGTAAATAAGTAAGCTTAAGTGCCATACACTGTACAAACTGCAAAACTGTGTAAAATGTATCTTGTGTTTACCTCACTGTCAAATGTTGGGTTGTAATCATTATAACCCGAGTACAGGTCATCTTCATCTTCTGCAGCAAGATGAACGTTCTCCATGGTTTCCACTCTCACAGGGTGAATATTCTGTAGCAGGCAACTGGGGAAGTGACATGAACATCCAAAACACAATGTTAACGTTACTTCATCAACTAACTTAACTCACAACTATTATCCTGACATCAACATAGACTATAGTTACAACGACATGATACAACTAACGTGACAGCAATCGGCTTTTTTTCCAGCCATCAAACATTCTGTTTAATCAGACTTTGGTCTAATTAACAAGTAAATGTAGCTAATTATCGCTAGTCAACGTAGGCTATTTCACCTAAAGCCGAATCAGTAGTAGGCGGCTAAGTATGATGCTAGCAAGCTAAATGAGAATGTCCATAACGTTAAACCATACAAAATAACAGTTATCTTGCGAAAACAGAGGCACATTTTCACACTCTACATTGCAAACAAAAGCAGAGGACAACATGCGGATCAACTAAAACAGTGCAGACGCGCTATGATTGTATTAACCAGTGTCAAACCTTTGCTACAAGTTGCAAATCCTTCTGGGAGACTTCTCGTCCTCTCTAGTCAAAACAAGACGCAACATTGAATGGGCGTGTGCATTTCCTCCGAGTTTGTGGTTGGACTAATGGTCAGTCGATCATTCTTTTCGCAATGCTATTGGGTAAATTACTACTTTCCCCGTTGCTAAGATACCACACCTTTACCAAATGATGCAAGGAAGATATTTCACAAATATTTAACTCAAAGAACTGCCAAATTAATCAGTGATTCCAATGAACTTGTGTTCAATGAACAATGTTTCAAATTTAGTTGCACGAAAGTTGATCATCTACCACATCAAAATAATGAAAGGGAAAAAAAAATCTACAATGATCAGAACCTGAGATTGACCACTACAGGACACCGTCCATATAGAGCTACGCCCGCCCACTGTTCATGTGATTAGCTAGTAGCCCGTAAGTTTATGCAAGGCTATGCATGTTTCTGAATTCAGTCATTGGATTTGAGACAGCGACTGACTGAAAATGAGTAATGCTACGGGATCCAAAACTATCACAATTGTTGGAAGGTAAGTGGTCATAATTATCAATCTTCAGTGGATACAATGAATGAACCATTGTGTTTAGGGGGTGTGGAGTGGAGAAGTGGAGTGGATGTAGATTTTGCTGTCAACAATTTGAACTTCGAGCTTAGAGTTCACTCAAACGAGTCCAAATAAAGTATTGCCACTCGAAATGAGTTTTATACGTTTCTTTGTTTATATTTTCTGTGTAGTCTGTATTTTTACATTAACAGATAATCAGCTGACTGATCAACATAGCGCGTTTGAATGGGAATTGCTATTCAAGCACCTCCTGCTGCAGTTCCACAGAAACGATTTTCAGTGCACAACTACTGTGCATGCTTGTACTGGCCTGTCAATGGGAGTTATTTTTTCCATAGAGGAAAGCGGATGTTCCACATCTCTGTTAGAGGCCATGCTTTCCTCTTGTCAGCAAAATATTCTGTGCTTCACAAAGATGATGTCTGTATGCATGAGTGCATGTAAGTGTGTATAAAACAGATTTGAAGAACCTTGTGAAATCATCCTTTGTGCCATTTATTTTGTCATTGCTTAGAGTGATTGCTTTGTTGATTTAAATTGTGTACTCTTTGCTGTTAAACTATCTTCTCCAGTGGGCTGATTGGACGGTCCTGGGCCATGGTGTTCATCAGTGGGGGGTACAAGGTGAAAATCTATGACAACCAACCTGGTCAGGCAACCAAAGCCATCACAGAGATCAGGTCAGTGCAAAATAAGCAAAATATTAACTGATCCTCTTAATGTTAGTAGTGAGAGCATGCAGAGACCATGTGAGCAGGTATAGGCTTGCCTTGTCATGGATTAATTATTGACTCCACATTACAACTATTGTTACTGAGAAGACACTGACTGCTAACTGTTCTAATATGACTTAAACATCTGTCCATGATTCTGATGAGAGGTTGTTGATATTTTAGCTCAAGAGCCAATCAAATTTTAGCAATGTATAGATTGGTGGGACATTGTTTATGAATCGGTCCAAGCTGCTACTGTTTACAAGTTAGTGCCCTGTACAGAAACACAATACTTTTTGGCTGTACACACAGAGCGTGCAACAATCTCCTGGGCCTCTGGCTTTATACAGGCCTAGGGCCCGGGTTACCAATCCCACTGGTTAGAGTCTCTGTCACTTTGGATAGGAGTGTCTGTTCATACCAGTCACTTTACTTTACTTTACTATAGCCTAATTTTACTTATTGGAAGTAGAATGGAACGGTTGGCAATACATTTATGATGCTGACAAAGTTTGTTATGTGGGGAAATCACAGTTGTTTACTAGACTTGTTGATTCACCCTCTTGGACCACTAAGCTCAAAGGGGTCATAGCATGACTCTACTCCTGCCTTTTGTATGTTGAGTGCATGCATACTGAGCGTGCAACTCTCTATGACAAAAAGTGACAACTTTCTTTTTTTCTTTTGGTCCTGAGCCTCTGGCTTTATACAGGCCTAGGGCCCCAGGTTACCAAACCCACTGTTGTGAGTCTCTGTAACTTTGGATAAAAGTGTCTGTTAATACCAGTCACTTTACTTTACTATAGCCTAATTTTACTCAGTTATTAGAATGGTAGTCGGTAGAATGGAACGGTTGGCAATACTTTTATGATGCTGACAAAGTTTGTTATATGGGGAAAACACAGTTTGGCTGTGGCATGGAGGGAGGGGTTATGCATATGTGCTAATGTGCTAATATAGCACGCAAACAGTGAGGCAGAAAGACAGTGGTAAAAAGTGGCTAGTGGACAGAGAGTATCCAAACATGGAGGGGGTGAAGAGGCAGACAGACTATGCAGAGAAGTCCATCTCTCCTCTTCCCTTAAGTGAAGCATTGAACAGTTCAGTGGCCCTGGGGACAAATGTCTTCCTCAGTCTGTCTGTTGTGCAAGGCAGTAAGGGAAGTCTCCAGCTGATCAGGCTCTTCTGCTTAACAATAGTGCTGTGAGTTAGGGTGACACTCATTGTGCAAGATGTTGATCAGTTTGTTCAGGTTCCTTTTGTCAGATATTGAAGTGATGCACTCCAGCTCCCACTACAGAGCCCGCTTTCCTTACCAGCCTGTCAATTCGCCCCGCATCCTTCTTCTTTGTGCTTCCTCCCCAACATACCACTGCATAGAAGAGGACGCTGGCAACAACAGACTGGTCGAACATCCTGAGGAGCTTGCTGCACACATTAAAGGACTGTAGCCTCCTCAGGAAGTACAGCCTGCTCTGCCCTTTCTTGTAGAGTGCATCAGTGTTGGCTGACCAGTCCAGTTTATTGTCCAGGTGGAGACCCAGATACTTGTAGGTGCTTACCACCTCCACATTGACCCCATCAATGGGGACTGGTAGCAGAGTGGGCTTGAATATGATGAGATGAGAGGTAAATATGGAGCCACTACGCACTCAAATGGAAGACATGTATGTTCACTTAGGAACTGAATGCGTTGGGTTAATTCAACCTTCTGAAAAGACTTCAGGGGAATCATCATAGTTCCCCTATTCTCATCACCCAGCTCAGGCTAGCCTGAGAATGAGACATTTTTTTTCCCAGTGTAATGCCCCTTGGCTGTCAGTAGGGGGAGTTGTAGCCTATAGCCAGGGCGGAATTCAGTGCAGTAACCAAACCAAGCAAAAACAAATCCATCTGTTTTCATCCCATTGTTCAAAAGTGAGGTCTGTTCTTGTAGCCTTAGAATAGGCCTATACATTTAGAAGTTCGTAGTTTTATTTGTTTTTAGTTTTAAATCGAATTTGGACTCAAAAATGTGTGTTGTGACACTGGGGAGCAAACCCAACCAGAATCCAAACAATTTGTACCCAGAAGTGTTCTCTCATGACCTACCTTTAAAGACAGATTAGTCTTGAAAAAGTCACACAGCGCTACTCTACCCACCCACGACCTTTTTACAATTCATGATGTGTTGACTGAAGTGTTGATGAGGTGACTTTTTTTTTACTTCAGGTTTTACAGTTCAGTGGATAGGGGCCCTTTGACATGTGAAGTGCTCTTAGGGAGACTGCCATTGAGTGTGTATTTTGTTAAGCGCGTCGAGTTATTGTTTGTGGATGTGTACATAATGTGTACAGTAAGTTTTACTATGGCAAATTTTGAATTTGATTTCTTAATTGCCCATATATGTATTTGTTTCATTCATATCTTTATGACAATGTATCATCTTTTGTCTCTTGATCATATAATTTCCAGGTAGAAGAAACCTATTGGTCAGGTAAACTTTGGCATAGGTATGAATAATGTTGGCCTTAACTGTGTGTGTGTGTGTGTGTGTGTGTGTGTGTGTGTGTGTGTGTGTGTGCGTGTGCGTGTGCGTCTGCTGTGTTGAGTGCAGAAAGCAGATGGAGGAGCTTCAGCAGGCCCAGATGCTGAGGGGCAGCCTGGGTGTGTCCGAGCAGCTGGCCCTGCTCAGCAGCCACGATGACCTCCAGCAGGCACTAGAGGGCGCCTTCTTTGTCCAGGTCAGGGGTCTCCAGACTTTTTTCCTCCGAGAGCTACTTTGAAAAAATGGACATGGCCGAGAGCTTTTATGTTAGTGGTAGCATGCCATATATTCACATATCTGATCTCCACCCAAAACCGCTGAATAAGAGTTTGCTTTAAAAGTATGCTTTCAACTCGTTTACTTTCTCTCTTTGTAGACTGTGAATTTGATTTAATTGGAATTTTAACATGTTTCCCAAGTGACTGGGTTTTTGAACATCTTCCTCAAACATTTTGGAGAGCTACTTAGAAACAGGTTGTACCTGTTGTAGACGGTTGTCTCTCTGCAAAAAATCGTCATCAAACTTTGAGCTATTCATTTTTTTTTTTTTTTTTCAATTTCATTTTCATCAATTTTATTTGTTTTAGTGTGACCGCATTAATTGCCCCGTGTAGAATTTGCTTTCATACATACACTAGATGACTGAGGGATATGGTGTTCAGAAAACAATTTCTACTTCACTAATTATTAAATATGTGGCAAACTGAATTAAATATGTCACGCCACACTCCACACCACCAGACCGTAGGACTACAGTAGGGTTTGGGGGTAACTAGGAAGAAAGAACATTCCATTTCCCTTCAATGCCACCCTTTTCCCAGCCATGTACCCGAATCCTTCCCTGTGGAAGTTTCATCGTGAGCCTGGTACCGACTGTTACGCGTCATTTAATTAATCATTACAATGTATTGAACCGCCGTAGGGATGATCAATGTCAGGCTCTGTGTACGTGTGTGTGTACATGAGGATGAGAGAGGGAAGGAAACCTGTGATGTCACACACTGCCTTTATGTTCTCTGTTGAAGAGTAACCACTGCTGTTCAGTTTTTATATTACTAACAGGTGTGTCAGCAATGTCACCTTTGTCTATTCATCCTAACGTCACAGTCCATTAGAGCATTTTCACTCTACATTGATTTGAATGTCTCCCTCCCAACCAATAATCAGTTTCTTTACATAATAGATAATTACAGGAGAGGTGCGTAAGCATCTGAAGACACTGGACGCAATGTGAAATATTTCTTTGTTTTGTTTGTTCTATTGTTTTGTTATGGAGCTTTATGTTCCTCGCCCTATTCTGTTTCTGCTTTTCCCTCTCTGTCTTTGACAAGCACACACAGACACACACACACACACACACACACACACACACACAGAGAGTGAAATATCTGCTATTTCTATTTCTAAGAAGTTGGAAAACTGGAGTTTTACAGTTTACACACACTTTATCTGCCCCATTTTATTCACCTCTTATAGTAAATGTAAATATGTTTAATTTTTTGATTTTAAGAATTCACTTCAGGCACGTTGGCATTGCTTGCATTCTTATTCCACGTGATTCCACGTGTTGAACAGTGACATTTCTCTGTTCCACTGAGAATCAAGACAGAAGTACAGTAATACTAGTATTACCAGTTAGAATGCATCTCATCCAGCCGGTTTATGTCTTTCAGATGGGTTTGTCACAATTCAGTGACAGAGAGAGAGAGAGAGTGATTCTCTCTTTGTTTTGTGGAGATATGGTACAGTGTTACTCAATCTGAATTAATAGAACCCATGACTCAGATGTTATCTTACTGTTTTACACGATTTCCCTGTCTCTAATGCTTACTAGACAAATGTTGTCCATTGTTTTCCGTTGTGGTATGGAAATGGGAAACTTGGCATCCTGTTGTGATCTAAACCAGAAGAATAAGAACAACTCATGACTAGTAAAGAACTATTACTTAACCACAGAAATATTTAGAAATCCTTCAGTCATATCATATTAATGAGAATATTTCATCTCCAAGGTGTGAGAAAAGGATCTTGAATGAACAATTGGGCCAAAACGGCAAAATATTTTATTTTAAAGTCAGCTGTTGATTATTATCCTCTGTATTCACATACAGATTTCAGTCTACATAATAAGGCCTCTGACTCTGTAAAACACCTTGAGACCATGATGTCAGTTCTTAGTGCTGCTGTAGAACTGGACTGTATAATCATGTTTAGATGGTATTCATAAATATTCAAGTCATATTGACCTGTGTGTATGTTTATATCTTTGCCACTAACAGGAGTCAGTGTTTGAGGAGTTGGAGGCCAAGAAAAGTGTGTTCCAGGCGGTCGAGTCCCACGTTGGAGAGGATGTGATCCTCAGCAGCTCCACATCTTGCCTGATGCCCAGTAACGTGTTCTCAGGACTCCAGAACCGATCCCGCTGCATCATATCCCATCCAGTCAGTACCGCTCTCACATCCACAAACCTCTGACTGGTGCACTCTATGGGCCTGTATGTATATGTATGTATGTACAGTTAAGAACAAAATGATTCATACCCCTGGCAAATATTGATTTAATGATTTAATTTTCTCTTGACCAATATGTCTGTTCTGACTGAAAATGACACTGTCACATGCCAAAATGTGGCAAGACTGTGTGGGAGAGACATGGAATCAAAAAAAGTAGCGTTTTCATTTTTTCCATCTTCTTCATCTCTCCAAAATGATTCATACCCTTTTTAAATAATCGATAGAAACCTCTTTATTTGCATTCACAGCTCTCAAAATGGTTCATTTAATACCCATCAAGCCTCCTCATGTCTCCACAATGATTTTAGACTGTACCATTTTAAGAGCAATCCGGGTTTTGAGTCAGGAACAATTATTTGCCATCTCTCTCTCTGGGCTTGTGCACACTTTTTTTGACGGATTGAGGTCTGGACTCTCTGGACATTCTAAAGTGTATCGTCACTCGTCAAAAGTCTATTCAAATTTAGTAGGATGTCCAGTTCACATTGGGAGGGGTTTCGTTATCAAACGTGGAGCGCATGGTGCAACAAGGTGTTCCTAGGTTTTTTAATCAGTCATATGGGTGTGTTTGGGGCGTAACATCATTTTAAACCAATGAGAATGACATCTGTCATTCCCTTTAACCCTTATAAGGTGTTCGGGTCTGTGGGACCCGTTTTCAGTTTTTAGCTTAATAAAAATGATACAAATAATTATTTTTTTAAACTAAGATTCATTGGCCTTGGCTCATTTTCTGTGAGCCAATTTTCAATGAACCCCCCCCCCCTGCATACCCCCCCTTCACATTTATATTACACACAGGATGTTCGGGTCCACTGGACCTGGAACTAGTTAAAGTGTGGAAATCATAGGTCCTGTGTGTGTCTGTGTGTGTCAGAGGGTTTTGATGGTGATGCAGAGCAAATAGTTTCAGAAAGTGAGGATAACATTTCTGAAAAATTAGAGTCCGACACTGAGTTTGAAGAGGAGGATAAGCATCAGTCAGCTCCGAAACGTAAAAGAGCCTCAGGACTAGCCCTTCAGCAGCCAGGACAAGCCTGCGAGCAGCCAGCCCCAGGACCATCCCGTGATCAGCCAGGACCAGCCCGCAAGCAGCCAGGACCAGCCTGTGAGCAGCCGGGACCAGCCCGCAAGCAGCCAGCCCCAGGACCAGCCCGCAAGCAGCCAGCCCCAGGACCATCCCGTAAGCAGCTAGCTCCAGGACCATCCCATGAGCAGCCAGGACCAGCCCGCAAGCAGCCAGCCCCAGGATCAGCCCGCAAGCAGCCAGCCCCAGGACCAACCCATGAGCCCTAGGACTAGCCCGTTAGCCTACATCGAAACGCAAGCGAACCTCAGGACCAGCCCGCCCGCAGCCAGCCCCAGGACCGGCCAATAAGCAGCAAGCCACAGGACCAGCTCGTCAGTCAGCTTCAAAACACAAACAGGCCTCAGGACCAGACCATGAGCAGCCAGCCATAGGACCAGCCTGTCAGCCAGCTCCGAAACGCAAGCGAACCTCAGGACCAGCCCGCCCGCAGCCAGCCCCAGGACCGGCCAATAAGCAGCAAGCCACAGGACCAGCTCGTCAGTCAGCTTCAAAACACAAACAGGCCTCAGGACCAGACCATGAGCAGCCAGCCATAGGACCAGCCTGTCAGCCAGCTCCGAAACGCAAGCGAACCTCAGGACCAGCCCGCCAGCAGCAAGCCGCAGGACCAGCCATTGAGCAGCCAGACATTGGACTAGACTGTCAGCAGCTTGCAAATGACAACATATGGATGTCAAAAAATTGTAATGAACCCCAATTGTAAAAAAATTGTAAAAAATGAACCCCCGTGCATGGCTGCCAATGTGATTCGGATGCTACCAGGACCTACATGCTTGATGTCTTGTGCATGTCACTCATGCACAAGACATCAATTCTTCTTTTTACCTTTTCATGCCATCCCCTATCAAAAAATACATATGCAATACACACACAGTGAGACTCTGCCCCTCATATGTGGTATAGTCTGGTATAAAATTGCCGTGTTCAATGGCTTCAGTGTGTTGTTCAGACAGATGTTATGTTCAATTTCTAATGAAATTAAAATAAATAAAACTTGCTTCATTTGTACAATTATTGATGCATTATTGAATGTTTTATGATGCATTTCCTTATTTTGTTATATTTTAATACAAAAATAAACAAAAACGAGTGGCACTTCTATTCACAATTGTGATTTAGCAAAGGAAAGGGCAACACATTTAACATATGTGTTGTTTATATTACTTGCAATTGGGATGAAGTAACCATCTAGTGAGTATTTAAAAAAAAAAAAAAAAAAAAATATTATGTTGAATTAAAAGGCCTAAAATGCAATGGGTCCACTAAGACCCAGCAGCAACTCCTGTGTAACAAAAAAACGAACACCCTATGAGGGTTAACGATATGTCAAATAAATGCATCGGTATTTTGGCATTCAACGGCGCATTTGAAGGAGGCTGCTTGCGAGACCGTATGGAATAGTCATTCTTAAACCATGCTTTACTAAAACCTAGCATAGACGGTTGCAAATGCGTGAAGGCTATTATTTGAACTCATTGGCAAAGTGAAACTAACTTCACCAAGGAGTCAGTCAACGACAAGACAGTTATATGCAATATAGTTACTTTCACTATTGACTGACAATGGGTTACCATCGAAAACATAGGCTGGAAAAAGCAACACTTACCCTAATATTGCTGAAATGACTGAATAAAACAACATTTATCCTGCAGAGGAGTTGCTTATATCTCGTGACAGTGCGTCTTCAGCTGTGCTCCATACGTGTCTCTCGCCTCTCCCCTAATCACTTTTAACCGTCATTACCAATTTGCAAATGATGGTGAATAACTCATCATGAGATGCACAGTATTTCGTAATATCTTTATTCTAATTATGTTTCCCATTGTAATGGTGCAATTTGTAATGCTTTGTATGGACGTGCGCTGGTGTGCGTTCATGAATGATAGAAGGATGGTGCGTGCACCTGCCAATATGACTGTTGACATGCGCTCTTAAAATAGCATAACAACTCGCCATTGACTTCTGACCAGGTTTAGGTGGTGTATGATAGCGATTTTTAGACAACGCGCCAGGCCCCTCCCTAGGTTGTTAATTGCCACATCCTTGGGCGCAATGTTTAAAAAATAAACGTGCAAAATACCGAATTAAACTTTGCGCGGGTGGAAAACGAACTTTACGCCATGCGCTGGTGCCCAAAAAACAGCCCTAAAATGTTGATATTGTTCTCTGTTAACCATTTCTTACCTTGTTTGCCTGTATGTTTTGGATCATTATGTGGTTTAATGGTCCAATGCCGCCTATTGGGGCAGGTCTCTCGGCAGCCTGCCTGATCTTGTTAATAATTTTGGACACGCCATTATTCATAAAAATGTTAAAAGACAAAAACACTTTTTTTGATTCCATGCTTCTACCACATTGTCTTACAACCTTTTGTCATGTGGAAAATCATTTTCAGTCAGAACAAACATATCAGTCAAGAGAATATCAACTTTAAATCAATATTTGCCAGGGGTATGAATAATATTGTTTTTAACTGTATGCATGTATGTATTGTATGCAGTGCATAGACATCAGGTTTTAGTTTAAATACGGTAGTCTAAATAGTTTATTACAGTGCATGAAAATGCACTGTTCTGTTATCCGAAGTCGTCGTCATCTTCTTCTTCTTCTTCTGCTTCTTTTTCTTCTGCTTCTTCTTCTACTTCTTCTGCTGCTTCTGCTTCTTCTTACGCAATTAATGCAGCTTCACGAAACTTCATTCCAACTATGTTACGTAGGTCTTACTTAGGACATCTGGGCTTTGTATTTTTCATCTTTGTAACTTTTATACTTTTTAAACTATTTATTAAAAACTACTCAAAATTTCCCCATAGACTTAACATTAGGCTGATGACATCACAATGGACTAATTAACTTGATTTGAACCTGTATCAACTTCCAGCTGCTCATCTACAGTAGGCCCCATCAAAGAATCAGTTCAACTGATTGCACCTGTATCAACTGCTTTCTGCTGAACTAGGCCAACTCTCTCTGTGTCTCTCCATTCTACAAGGATATAAGGCACATTTCATCCAACTTTCTATCCATTCATCTTCTTCAAACCATTCACTCATCCACCCATTAAACTATCCATCAACATCCATTAAACAATCTGCCTATCAACATCCATTCAACTTTCTGTCTATCAACATCCATTACACTATCTACATTTTTTAAACTATATACTCTGTCTCAGGCTTTAAGCATACAATATGGCTCATTAAGACTGCCGTTAAGCAATTAGAATCCTAGGCCAGGTGGCCATGCTATATTAAACCTCATCTACCTAGTTCAGTCATTCCAACTATTAAACCTCATCTACCTAGCAAATAATTTAACCTTTTAAACTATCCACCTATTTAACTGTTCAGTCATTCCAACTATATTAAACCTTATCTACAGTACCTAGTTCAGTCATTCCAACTATATTAAACCTCATCTACCTAGCAAATAATTTAACCTTTTACACTATCCACCTATTTAACTGTTCAGTCATTCCAACTATATTAAACCTCATCTACCTAGTTCAGTCATTCCAACTATATTAAATCTCATCTACCTAGCAAATAATTTAACCTTTTACACTATCCACCTATTTAACTGTTCAGTCATTCCAACTATATTAAACCTCATCTACCTAGTTCAGTCATTCCAACTATATTAAATCTCATCTACCTAGCAAATAATTTAACCATTTAAACTATCCACCTATTTAACTGTCCAGTCATTCCAACTATATTAAACCTTGTCTACCTAGCAAATCATTTAACCCTTTAAACTATCCACCTATCTGTTCAGTCATTCCAACTATATTAAACCTCATCTACCTAGTTCAGTCATTTCAACTATATTAAACCTCATCATGTTGGTTGCCAATTAGCACATAATCTGTTTTAACAATATATTTCACACCATATGTTTTGCATTTTCATGCACTGGTAATTCCCTGGAATTGCGTTTTCTAGTTATTCTTCCCACCAAATTTCTGCGTCTAATTCAGCTTTAACCGTTTAACGTAGAAACTTCGTTCAAACTTTGTAACGTAGGTCTTGAAAAGGACACGTGGGGAATGTATTTTTCACTTTTGTAAACTTAATACTTTTTGAGATATTAATAAAAAACAAGCTTATTTTTCCCAATAGACTTAACATGGACTGATGACATCACAATGGGCTAATTAACTTGATTTGCCCCTGTATCAACTTCCAGCTGCTCACTACTAGGACCCATCAAAGGGCCAGTTAAACTGATTGCACCTGTATCAACTGCTTTCTGCTTAACTAGGCCAACTCTATGTCTCTCCATTCTACAAGGATATAAGGCACATTCCATCCAACTTTCTATCACTCATCCACCCATTAAACTATCCACCAACATCCATTAAACAATCTGCCTATCAACATCCATTCAACTTTCTGTCTATCAACATCCATTACACTATCTAAATTCAACTTTTAAACTATATACTCTGTCTCAGGCTTTAAACATACAATCTGGCTCTCTTAAGACTACAGATTCTGTTCCTATTTCCTCTGCCCACAACTGTTTCAAAATAATTGTCCTCACTACAATAATTCACTATTAAATAATTTAACTATTTAAACTACTCAACTATTTAACTGTTTAGACATTTCAACTGTCAGTTGTTATCAACTAAGACTCCTGCCAACTGTTTCCAAATAAAAGTTTGTTTTGCATTTTATGTTAATATACAGTATGTTTATATTTTCATGCACTGGTAATTTCCTCGAAATTACATTTTCTAGTTTATTTATTTATTTATTTATTTATTTATTTGTTTATTGTAAACACACAGATAGACATTCAACAAGAATGACACACCTGTCTAGTGCTCTTTATGTGCCTTTATGAACTCTATGTGCTAGATTAATCGACATGGATTAGGCCTAATCCTTGACTGAAACCGCCTTTTCAGTGGAAATCTTTCATTGACGTTCTCTTCAAGTCTAGGCCTAGGCTTCATCCATGTCTAAGAAACCAGCCATATGGGTTCACGTAGTTGAGTTGTATGCATTAGAGACAGAGGTGTATGGATGTTTAATTTTTTATCACATGTAAATGTTGAACTTTTAAATGTTGAATGCAAATGAGATGTTAATGTGCATTACTTTTGGCTTTGAGACTAGAAAGTCATCACAGTATCTGAGATGTGTTAGGTTCCCATTGTCACTTTAGTAGGGCAATGTCTGAAATATTATATATATGGTTCGCATAATCCTTTTTCCTTGTTTCTGGACTTGCGTATAGCTGTGCACAGG
Source organism: Alosa sapidissima (assembly GCF_018492685.1). Classification (NCBI taxonomy): domain Eukaryota; kingdom Metazoa; phylum Chordata; class Actinopteri; order Clupeiformes; family Clupeidae; genus Alosa; species Alosa sapidissima. Next base: position 32,078,813 of record NC_055958.1, on the reverse strand, counting down.
TCCAGATTAGGAGAGCCATGTTGCTTAAATCTGGTTGGACTTTGTCCCTCGCATCTCATTTTTAAACGTCCGAAATTCCAGTCTTATCACATGAGCTAGTAAGAGAAACTCCGTCACTTCAGAGTCAGATGGGCCCACAACCTTCCTTTTACCTTGGTTATGTGAATGTTTAATCACCCACACATTCCGCAAGGCAGACTGGCCCACGCTGTGGTCAAGCTGGACAACTCATCACTGCTGACAGAGGAATGTCCTGATAACAACTTAACAACTTAAACTGCTTAGATCTTTAGTTCGCCTCAGCGAGTTTATAAGATAAACCCTGTGTGGCAAAGATCTAAAATTGTATTTAACGATGTCATCCATCTATACTCACTGTTTACAGATCTTTAGTTTTGTCTCTAAACTTACCATCCATCTCCCAAGACAAATTCAGTCAGTGGCATAGATCTAAATTCATGTTACATTCATTCATTCATTCATTCAGTTATGTAATACATTCATTCACTGCCACTCTATCTAGATTCACTGTTCACTAACCCTGCCCTTTAGTTATACTCTTGGCCATACAATTGTCTCTCAATGCACACCCAGTGAAAGGCTTTATTATGTGAGGGAGTAGTGGTGCTTAACAGTCTGTGTCCCCCGCAGGTGAACCCGCCCTACTACGTGCGTCTGGTGGAGCTGGTGCCTCACCCAGACACAGTGCCGGCTGTGATGGAGGCGGCTCACGCCCTCATGACCAGTGTGGGCCAGGCTCCCGTCCGGCTGCGGAAGGAGATCGAAGGCTTCGCCCTGAACCGCGTGCAGTACGCCATCATCGCAGAGTCCTGGAGGCTGGTCAAGGTGGGTCTAATCCGTTGGGTTAATGTGTGTCCCCACAGGTAAACGTGTGTGAGTATGAGTGCCATTGAGATTGTAAGATTAGACCGCTCCATCACACACACACACACACACACACACACACACACACACACACACACACACACACACACACAAACACACAATTACTTAACATACAAAAGCCTCCATTCCTTGACATTGACAAGTCCCTCTATTGTAAGAGTCCTCCTATCACAACTCACTATTCTAGAGCACAATGTGTACACATATAAACAGAAATTGTATCTCCCCCTCAGACATTTTGTTGGGTCGCACAAGCGGTAAGAGGCTTCGTCACTCAGCCACAGTTGGCAGAGATTGGCATTAATGGCAGCAATCTTCAGCTTATGCCAATCTTGTGCCGTCTTCCCTATCGCTAAACAAAGCAAGTCAAAGGACAATAAAGACAGAGAGAGAGACCTCGCGCACAGTAAACCCTCTGTCTTTGTTTGGACTCACAATTACTGTATCCTTTCATGGTGATTGAGACCCCAGCGACTACTGAATATCTTTTCACCGTGTACCTTTTATACCTCTCTGTCCCATTCCTCGCACAAGATTAGCACTGAACACTTCCTTCACGAGTCACACTGAGCGTTTTGTCCTCGCCTGAGTTACAGTGTATCAGATACGCTCCGAACACTGAGAGAGGTGATCCATTCTTCCTGGCCCGGCCCTGGCTGGCGTCTGTGCTTACACAGACAAAGAAGCGAGTCAGGAGGAGAGTCGCTGTTGCCATGGCAGCACGCTCTGAACCAGAAATGGTGGAGATTTCTGCAAGGCAGCAAAGGGGGAGGCAGGTATTTGTGGCTAATTGACACATTTTTGCTCTTATGTCAGTTCAAATTGACATTTGCTTAGCCTTGCTCAGCATCATGAAATCATTGGGGTTCGGGTTCAAATTGTTGTGCAAGAACGAGTTTCTGACTCTCCTGGCACTCTTATCATTCAGGGGTTAGTAAGTGAGACTGAACTTCTGTTTCCTGGGTGTCACCACTGGTTTGATGGGAGTGTATGTATGAACCCTGTGACCAGGGATTCACTCCAGAGTGACCTGAGGGGGAGGAGGGAGGCAGTAACAATCGGCCATTCTGGGGCAATAAAGGGAGCATGCAGCACCTTTTACCCAAGGCCACCCCAAGGCCTGACTATCTCAAGAAGTGTGTCCATGTAGACACAGAGCCACACACAGACATACCTTGTGTTTTTCCACAGTGCCTTAGCCTTGCATGAGCCTTGCATAATGCCCTACCCTTGCAAAGCATAAAAAAGGGCTTACGTGTAAATGGGATGGCATTTTAGAGGCACAACTGCCTGGGCCCTCAAAGTACACAATCAGTCAAGATGGCTAGAAAATATATATATATTTTTTTTATCATTTTCCGTGTCCTGCTGCCTACTTGCTCTTGCACAACGCACTTAATCTGATATTTTGGGAGATTTGTTTTGATAAACCTCTGCATTCAGAACATTATATGCTTCATCTGCACATGAAGCAAGCCCATTGCCATTACCATCCTGGAGGATACAGTAGCACTTTTGTTTTGGGTATTTTTAAATCAGCTGGATCCGCTCAGCTCTAAGATGAGCCTGCAGAAAGAGAGATGATTTTCTTAATCATTCATTTTGAGTTATCATGCAGACCCGGTCATTCACTTGGAGGATGTCTGCCTGCCATGACAATGCAGCGTTCTGTAACTTGGAAGCATAAAACATAATCATCTCCATTCTAGAGTTCACATTCCTCTGTTGCCATAGACAGGTGGTGGTTGCAGTGAGGTATGTAATTGCAGGGCTTATGTTTGGTAAGGGGTGGAGGAAGGACTTCTTCACGTGTCACTCTTCTTTAATACCGTCTCCTCATCTCCATCTTGAACTCTCACCTATTAGGTGTGACTGAAAGGGAGGATTAATCTAGGTTGATTCAGTTCAGCTTGCTTAATTTTTTACTGTTTATGCAACACCCCTCAATCACGTCAAACACACACACACACACACACACACACACACACACACACACACACACACACACACACACACACACAGAGAGAGAGAGAGACATACAGATATACATACAGTGCTTCTGCAGGGTCTTACAAAGTCTAAAATGTAGTAATATGACATTTAGGCCTTAAAAAGTCTTAAATGTATTAAAATGTATAGTGTTAATGTTCATTTAACTATAATGCAGTGCTCATTGTGCCAGTGCCAAACATGCTATTCCTGTAGAAAACCTGTAGCCCAATTACCGTATTTTCCGGACTATAAGTCGCTCCTGAATATAAGTCGCATCAGTCAAAAAATGCATCATGAGCAGGAAAACAACATACATAAGTCGCATCAGACTATAAGTCGCATTTATTTAGAAATGTATTTCACAAAATCCAAAACCAAAAACAGAGACTATGTAACTGGATTATTGAGGCCAGAAAGATTCATGTTAATGAAGACGAAGGAGTGAAGACAGCCAAGAGGAGGGCAGGAAGGTAATTGCAATGGAGCGCTCCTCCATCTTCTGGGAATCCTACAGGACAGCAACGATACCCACTCTCTGGAAAACATCAACCATCACACCTGCAGGGTCGGACTGGGAACAAAACTCGGCCCTGGCAATTTTCTCCTGGACCAGCCCACTACTGGACCGACGATAACCCCCCCACACACACACACACACACACACACACACACAATTTAAGGACCAGTTGGGGCAGTTTCATGTCTCTGTTGCTGAGATAGTTTCGATCGTCAAAAGGTCAGAATTGCTAAGAATCTTGTAGGGGCTGTTTTTAAAGATTAGAAATTGTCTGTGCTGTGCAGGGTGAGACAAGGTACTCATGTTTTGCATGATATCTCAGCACCCAAAGTTGTTATAAATCCATAGTAGCACATATATTATCATCTTATGTTGTGATAGACCTTTGTATGAACGTGTGTTCTATTTGCTATTTATGGCCTGTAGGCCTCATTGACCTGAGCTCATGCAAGTCAAAAGGGGAACATTCTATTGGGGAAAGGTTCCAGTGGGGGTTGGCATAGAAGCAAAGAGGGTGAGTGAGGGTGTTTTAATGTACAGTCCATCTAATCAATAAGTATGTGTCTGGATTCAATTTTATACACTGACCATTTTCTCACCTATTCATTTCTAATGGCCGGTCATATTTGAGACCGGGAATACACATGGGTGTTAAATAAAACACTCAAATTGTCATGAAAATTATCAAAAATTCTTTTGTGTGTTCAGATGCCCTGTATTAAGTCATGGCACCTCATGGTAGTCGGTAACAATATTTTTGAGAGAAAAGAGAACCGCAAACACAACAGGAGAGGTTTTATAACTGCAATCTTAAGTGCTGCTGGGAAAATGCCTGAGCTGGGAATGGTTCACAATTTGCATCCATCATAGCAGTAAATTCAGATAAGGAGGCTACATTTTGTCTAGGCCTGTGGTGAACTCTAATATTTTCAATTTTGTGATGGAAAAAAAGAACCAAAGTCATTAAACATTTTTGTTGACTTGAAATCTTGAGGTAGCTCTGTTGGGGAATTTGTTAACTTATCAACAATGGCAAAAAGAGCACAGGAGTTATTAATATGTTAATAATGTTACAATTAATGAAGAATGCCTGGCCCTACGTAACTCAGAGTTATAAATGTGGAGTCTCTTTTTGAAGATGTTATATAGTTAATCTGAAGCTTAGTGTTTCTCCATTTACGTTCAGCTTTCCTACATTCTTTCTTCTGATTTGCTACTGTTGTGATATTCCTCCATGGTGTTTTAGGTTTACTGAAGTCTTTCTATCCTTGGCAGGTGCTATTATACTATATAGAGTCAAGGACCCTGAGAATATTAGAGCTAAATTGAGTAAGATGGTCTTCCTGCACACATGGTGTCATAGCTACGTAGCTAAGGCTTCCATAAAAAGAGTGCTGCTATTCTCATGAATTTATTTGTGGTAATTTGATGGTTTTACTGTAAAATTCACTATGATAGTTCATAGTAACACTGTCAACTTATGGATCTTTTACAGTTCAACCATGAAGTATTTATTAACAGTTCTACCATGACCACTTTTGATGTGTTCATGATAAGTGATAATGGATGACACTGTGTTCTTTAATCAAAAGTTTGTTTTTCTGTCATGTTGTTAAAGGTGCCATGTGTAAGAATTGAGGTAAAAATATCCAAAAAATGAGCTACACGCATCAAAAGAATGAGAAGAAATAAGGGCGATGGTGTCATTAAAAAAATGACAAGGTATAGTGCTGCAGAGATATCAACCTGAATTAGCATGCTAAATTACTAGCCACAGCCCGACAGGTGTCATAATACCAGTTTCGGCCATGGGAGGCGGTATGCGGGCAACATAACCGCCAGCCAAAATGCAATACACGCGTCTTGGTTATTACTCTAGGGTAGACCAACTCACTTTCTGGAGGTATACTGCCCCCATCTTTTATGGAATGTGGAGTATGAATTGATTTTTTGGCGGACATTACACATGGCACCTTTAAACTTTAGTCGATACAAGTAGCCTAACATGTAAGTAAGTAAACATAGCCTATTTGATGACCATCAAACATGACATAGGCTTAAAAGTAGAGGTAGCACAGGAATGTGAAGGATATAAAAAGAGGGAATTCATGTTTTATTTCATACAGTCTGGTATTATCCCAGAAATGTGATTTAAATATGATGTAAACCTCATAATTATGAAGACCTCAGTCTGACTATAAAAAAATTGCAGTCACTCATCATCTTTACTTATTAACTGTAAACTTTAAAGTCCACATCAGACATGCGACCATGAAGTTCATAGTAATGGGAGAGTTCATAGTCAAGTTATGATATTCATGGTTGAACTGTAAAGGCAATGGTAGAACTATAACAAATTTAAGTTGAACTGTAAATTTCATTGTTTTACTGTGAAATTTTACAGTTCATTTTTTCCTGGTGAAAGTAATTGTGGTGAATAATTACTTAAAGGAGAATTCCGGTGTGATATTGACCTAAAGTGTATTGAAACATGATACCGAGTGTGAACGTATGTCTCATAGCCCATCTCGACTTGTCCCCTGCACTCCAAAATCTGGCGCTAGTTAGCCGATGCTACCAACAACTTTTTCAGTAGTGGTGCTTCGGCATCGGGCTAGCCATGCAAATAAATCACTGTTTTACACCCATTTACGAGGCTCAATGTATCTCCACACTTCATTGGTAGACTTCCTAGGGCCCTGACATTTAAAACGAGACATTGAGAACTTTGAAAAAGCACTGGTAGTTTACTTACAAGACGATTTATACAGACAGTATCTTCACGAAGTTTAACGTTTGCAGCCATCTTGAATTTAGTCACGATAAGTCGAGCAACGAGTAAGAATGAACAGGTATGATAAGGGATCAGATTCCAAAAATAATTCAGTGGAAATGCATGGATTCCAGTTTCTTCCAGTAGCAGCAACCGGAATCCATGCATTTCCACTGAATTATTTTTGGAATCTGATCCCTTATCATACCTGTTCATTCTTACTCGTTGCTCGACTTATCGTGACTAAATTCAAGATGGCTGCAAACGTTAAACTTTGTAAAGATACTGTCTGTATAAATCGTCTTGTAAGTAAACTACCAGTGCTTTTTCAAAGTTCTCAATGTCTCGTTTTAAATGTCAGGGCCCTCGGAAGTCTACCAATGAAGTGTGGAGATACATTGAGCCTCGTAAATGGGTGTAAAACAGTGATTTATTTGCATGGCTAGCCCGATGCCGAAGCACCACTATTGAAAAAGATGTTGGTAGCATCGGCTAACTAGCGCCAGATTTTGGAGTGCAGGGGACAAGCCGAGATGGGCTATGAGACATACGTTCACACTCGGTATCATGTTTCGATACACTTTAGGTCAATATCACACCGGAATTCTCCTTTAATATTAATCTTAGACTGGCAAACTTCAGGAAAAACTCAGGAATCAAGTTTATTCTGTTACAAGCAGAGAGGGTACAAAAAAATGGTCTATGATGTAGCCTAGGCCTGGAAGGCCTACAGTAGGTTGGCCTGTAGCCAATCTCTCCCTCTCTTCTGTTCTACATCCTTCTAGTCTTAGTCAAAGTCCAAGTCTGACAAACATTGCAGTTTTGTTACTTTTGAATGCTTTAAACAAAGGAAGAATTTGGCGCCAAAACAAGCCCACTTGATACCGAACATGAATACATTTACATTTCATGACTCATGGATACATTATATCAAGGTAACGTCCCTTGTCCTGTGTACCTGATAGCCCTTAGCACCAGTACCTTAGCATTTCATTGGGGGAGGGGAGGGTGTCTTTGTTTTAAACCAAGAAGGGCCACATGGCAATTAAATTATTATTAATTTTAACCGTAAAATTATTGCTATCACTGGGCACACACACACACAAGCCCACCGATACCAAAATCCCCCCCTGATTCCCCCCCATAAATAACGAACACACAGTATCATGCTGTAGCAACACTTCATAAACTGAACCCAAACATTTAGATTTGGACCTATAGGTTTTTATAATCACAATAACACGGGGGTTCGGGGGGGTCTCCGTTTTTTTTTTTTTTTTTTTTAATTCTGGTTGCTAATCACACCATTTTAAAGTAATTTGAGAGGGACATGATTCAGGGATAGGCTACTAAAGACAGGCTCATCTTCATCATGTTACCCCATGCATTAAACCACGTCACTGCTTGACTAAATGAAAAATATAGGCTACTGAACATGCATGGAGATCGTCATAGTTGACAGAAATTACGATTTGTGCCAACATGTTGTAGAAACACAACCACAGCCTTTAGGCCTATTTGGTGCAAATCTTCTCCTTTACTTTGGTTATAGTCAGCGATTCACATTAACTGTAGGCTATCACCACAAGTGTATACTAAACGTTTTTGGCCAAGTTTGTGTGCCGTCATCACATTTTGCAAAATTAGGCTACCTTCGTTACTAACCTACCAGTTGATGCTTTTTACGTGCATCGACTCGCGATTGATTGTGCATCTAATGTAACACTCGGTGGAGAGACTTCCACTTTCCAAGTTTCACTTTCACTGTCGTTGTGAGCTAAAAAGCTACTATATGGGAAATACTTTGAAGTTCCTTTTGAGTCCAAACATGAATAGGTTTTCTTTAACCTGTGCTACACTTTTCCACCAAGTTGTGCTAAAATTGTAGGCTACCCGGAGTTTTTTTTTATGTTGACAGACAAACCGCACTACAGTAGCCTACATGGTGCAGTAAATGGAAGCTCTTCGTAGTGCGTGCAACTAACGTCTATAAAAACAATATATTTATGAAATAAAACTAGACACCTCTGATTGCTGTTTACGGTTAAACTGCGATGATGTGAACACCAGCCAGCGGAGGGCACTTATATAGCCTAGGCTACCATGCATGGACTCGTAGGCTATATTTCCCCACAAACCAAGCGGCTGCTTGGATAAATCCACTTGAGGGGTGGGGCAGGGGGGCTCGATCGTAACACACACTAAACCTGTCATGAAGAGGCCAAAATGATTGACCTGTCACCCCCCAATCCAAATGGATGCAACTGCATTTATAGGCTAGGCCTAGGTCTACATGACGGGCCGCAAATAGGCTAAATAACTTTAAAAAAAAAAAATCCCGGAGGTCACCGGCCCACATGTGGACCGGCCCACCGGGCATTTGCCCGGTTGTACAGATTACCAGTCCGAGCCTGCACACCTGTACCCAAGAAACCACGCCCCTCAGAGCCCAACCACTTCCGTCCAGTCGCACTCACCCCAATAATCATGAAATGCATGGAGAAAATCATACTACAACTCATCTTATCTACTGTCAGCACACAACTGGACCCATGCCAATTTGCATACCGGCCGAAAAGGGGGACAGAGGACCCAGTGGCATGCCTTCTCCACTCCCTCCTTCACCACCTCCAGACCCATAACTTTGCCTCAGTTCTGTTTGTTGACTTCAGCTCTGCATTCAATACAATCCAGCGCCATCAACTCATCAAGAAACTACAGCACCTGAATGTTACCCCTCCCCTCAATTTTCTCAGCAACCGGCCACAGACAGTGAAAATAGGGACAACATCATCATCAACCATCATCACCAACACTGTAACCCCCCAAGGTTGCGTACTCAGTCCCTTCCTGTACACACTCTACACAAATGACTGCCAGAGTTCACTACCCAACACCACTTATTACAAATATGCAGATGACACAGCCATAGTAGAACTACTTACAGACAACTATGATGCTGATAATGGAACTCTCTTGAAAGGGTCACCCTTTCAAGAGAGTTCCATTATCAGCATCATAGTTGGCCCCACAAGGCTTCCTTTTTAACATTCCATATGTTATCTTAATGCAGAGGAAGTAGATTGGGGCCCAAATAGAACGTTCAAGCATTGTTTTTGTTTTTATTGTTGAAAGGGTCTATAACGCGAGACAACATGGAGGAGTTCTCCATTTGACGTTATAATCGATTGCGGACGTGAACAGACAGCTACAGACACGGAGCGCACAGTAGGCCTACTTTCACTTTCTGTGCGTATTCATTACGTGAAAGATAATTAGTATTACATGGCAGTGAGTTTTGTTTTCAAATGTTTTCATGCATGTCTAGATAACGGGTGAGGAATGTTTAGGAGACTTGTAAATCCTCAAATTTAGGCTGTGCAAAGCACAGCACCTTTATTTGGCCATGGCTTGTATTCAGTCAGCTATATAGTCCTTTATTTCTTGCGTTTTATTGTGAGACATAGGCCTACTTTTTGTTTGGAGCGGCATGGCTATCAAAAGCAGTTGTACAATTTGAGATTTAATTTACATTTGGACTGTTTGATTATATTGCTAAATATCGGGACTGATGACCACTGATATCTGTGGGGTATTTAATGGCTTACTATTAAGTTTCATAGTGTCAGGATTTCGATTGCCATCCACTTATTGCGAGATAAGGTATCCGCGCTTTCATTCATTCATACGTGTGCTGTGCTGCAAGGGAAACCTTATTCCGTATAGCCAAAGAGGTCTAAGATAGCCTAAATGTAGTTATTTTTTAAATTATGCATGATTTACTTTTTTATAAAATTCATAGGCTGATGCCTGACAGCAACAATTGTGTTTAAATGTAGGTTACTGCCTCAGCCTCTAGCTCAGAAGGGGGCGTCATGCGACTGGTAGCTTGAGAGCAATGTGTTGGAGACTCATGGTGTAGGACAATGACTTTTCATTGGCAACAATACTAACCAACAATATAAAATATTAAGAAGAGCTCTTTTATGAGTAAATGCTTTGATTTGGTAAGCCTTAAAATTAAATCAACATTTTTCACTACATCGCTGCTGTTCCTCTGACTCTGTGGCCAAAACCCAAAAAGAAGACGAAACTCAAAAACAGTTCCGTCACAACATCAAATAAATTAAAAGAGGCTAAAAGCCCAATAAATGTGCCACACGTATTAGCCGAATATAAGAGAACCCTTGCCTATCCCATTTCAATTAGGCAGCACTACACCACCACAAACAAGCTGTTAAGTTTTTGCGTTTAGTAGGCCTACAACTTTTATGACGTGACGTTTCTTGAGCATAGACCTCTCCGGAATAAGTCCCGCCTCCGTAACTTCCGTATCCATCCAACTTCCGGGCGTCGAATGTCTATGGGAAATAACATGGCGTTTTGAAATATCATACCGGTAAAACATCTGTAGGTGGCGAAGTAGAAAAAAAAGGTGGGCCGATTGGCCTACACACTTCTGCCATCTAGTTTCCACTGGGTTTTTTGATTGTCGGTGCCGTTAAAGTAGAAATATATCAGTAAGAAGCACTAAGCTAATGCACGCTTCAGACGCCGCGACTCCCCCAGTCAAGGTTGCATAGCAACGGCATTTCATAGTTTGTCTTCACCGAAATGGAGTTTGTGACACCAGAGCCTGTGTACGGAGGTGGCACTAACCCTGCGTGAAATCATCATGTTTGATAGGTTGTTAATACATTCTGAAAACATTACTGTTCTGATCAAGGTCATGCAAAATAAAGCTATCGACTCAATACGATTCAGCCTCTGATTCCTAGTCTGCTTATCATTATCTGTTATTAGTGAAAAAAAATCTCATCTCGTCATGTCTTTAGTGTCTTCGTCGGCAATTTCTTTCTTTTTCAAATATCTCAATAACAGCTAACAAACTCGCACAGTCAAACCAAAGTTAAGTCATGTTGAAAAGAGGCTGAACCTTGCAAACGATTTACATTTATAGACCACTGAAACCACGCATGAATCACACGTGAAAATGACCATCACGTTAGGTTGTGACTGGGTTGTGAGCAAGATCCAAGGGGGCAGGCGAACGTTCGGAGAGCGTAGACACTATGGCGGATCTGAGGCTAAATAGTAGACCAGTTCACCTAGCCATCCCCATTGAACCCCATTCAATTTTGGCGCCACTTTGACATCAAATAACATTACAGCTGAAGTGTTTTAAGCCTTTATATGAACTTTTTCTATTTTTGGAGTAATACAACATTGTGTGATTGGCGTCATAACCTCGTAACTGACTTACCGGCTGAGTAATAAACTTTTTTCCGAAATCAATGCTAAAGTGATGTAATAAGCATACAACCAGAGCGGGTGAAAGCGTCGCACAGGAGCAAAATAACCATATTCTCTGGATAAGAATGAAAGCATCAGAACACAACATTTCAGCGAAGTTTTGATGGATTGACAGTAGCCTAGGCTATGAAGTGCTGTTTATATTAAATCACATTTATCTTCGAACAACTAGGACATTTAGAACAGTAATGTAGACATGGTGGTAACGAAGTAAGTAGCTACATACCCAATCTCTCGGTGCAGCTATCACAAGAGTTATGTGCCTATGTTACATTTACGTCCCCTGAGCCTGCGCAGAAAGCCTCGTCGACCAACAGGAAACGGTTGAAATTTGCTTCACCCGCCTCGATTGACGTCTATGTGATGACTGTCCATATCTTTTACTGTCTATGGCAAGATCTAACGCCCTTCTCCGCCCGCGTACATCGGAACTAGCTCCCGGTTAGCATTAATAATCGTTTACTACTTAAACGGCAACGACAATCAAAAAATCCAGTGGAAACTAGATGGCAGAAGTGTGTAGGCCAATCGGCCCACCAGCTTTTTCTAGTTTGTCACCTACTGAGTTTGACAGGTACGATCTTTCGAAACGCCATGTTATTTCCCATAGACATTTGACGACCGGAAGTTGGATGGATACGGAAGTTACGGAGGCGGGACTTATTCTGGAGAGGTCCATTTAGCTTCACCATCACGTCAAGTTGTAATGTATGCGCAATGCTCATCTAGGCTATTGAGTGTCCCAGTGACGCTACTTCCGTTGGCCTCCATGGGACCTATCTTTCAAAAAAATTTGAACGCCAGTTTATGGCGAAAAAGAAATTATTTTCTGGTCCCGGTTGACTTGTGCTTTGAATTACCCATGATGTTTGTCAATTTTAAAGACAATTTTTCATGGAAAGATATTTGCAGTTTGTAATTGAATTACAACATTGTGAAAGATCGTAATTCCAACGACTACAAACCCATCAGTCGTGCTAGTGACGTTAGCTCATTCACAGCCACACTAGATTGTACAAGCATACCAGCAACATGTCTTAATTGGGCTTTCCTTGCCGATGGAAATACCATGAGTCAGAGGATTAAACACATCAGGTAAGTTGTATTCGTCCATAGACTGTACATTAGATACTGTTAAGTGACATAGCAGGCAGCAAGATGCAACCGTTAACTAGCATAACAGCTAATCTTATCGTTGAATTACGTTGGTGACGTACATCGTTCGAGACGAGAGATGTAGTCCACTGAGCGGATTCGCACAAAACCAACATAACTTTTGAAGTCTATCGAACAACAGTACTTTCTTGAAGTGAAATTCACATACATCATATGTGAAATTCGTGGCACAATTCAAACTGGACCAAAAAATAATTGTTATCTCTCCATTAACTCCCGTTCATATTTTTTTGAAAGATAGGTCCCTTGTAGCGGAAGTAAAACGGAAGTCACTGGGACACTCTATACATACAGTCGGTTAAGACGTTCGGAAAGGTTACCGCCCCCCACGAGGGGGAAAGCATGCTAACATCACACAATGGAAGTCAATGGGCGAACTCGCAAACAGTTAGACTTTATACATTCAGGTAGAGGTAGAGTGGTGGAGGTGGAGACAGGTGGAGTTCTGCTTGTTTCTGAACACAATAATTTGAAGGAATTGTGTTTACTTAACTGCCCAGTGTATGCTAACAACGTAATTCACCCTCGATTGCCCAATGTTGACGACAAATTTCTCTTGAAGCTATATTCAATGGTAGCATCATTAGGTTGCTAACTGGCTAACTTTATATCGTCAGTATAACATAACCAACTGGTACACATTACTTGTTAAAACTATTCCCACGGCCATTGTAGGGAATGTGCATTCATGTGAGAATAAATTCAGATGCAACTTATGAGTATGTGATGTTACGGCAAAAGGGTTAGCTTGCTAAACCAAGCTGACTAAGCTAAGCTGACGGCCATTGAAAGCAGTTCTACAATGAGTACACTCGAGACAGTTCTGGCCGTTTAACTGGAATTAGCAAAATGAGGGAACTTAATGTTACCCTTAACCTCCTTGACACACAGATAACTCTCAGTTGAAACGTGTTTGTGTCGTTTAGTGATGTTTGCTAAAAGATTTAATATTTTTATAGGTGCTTTCTGTACTCAAGCCGGTGCACCTCCATTAGATTACATGCAATCGAAACGAATATTTTCCCCTCGGGGGGGTTTTCAGCCACGGTAACCACGGCAACTGGGGGCGGTAACCACGATTATGACTAGTTGCCGACTGTATGTATGGATTTAAGTGGCTTAAAGGCAGCAAAAGTGGGATATAGTGCAACTGCTTCCCCAAAACAATTCCTCCATAACTGTGTATTTAATCGTTTGATATGTGGATAACTTTCAGTGGACTAAACAAAAGGTAAAGATTTTGTTATCACAAGGCTAGCTGGTTCGTTATATGGCGAAGCATATAGCCAACTTTGTTTGCAGCAGTGAAGCTGAGTTTGTTGTTAACATTGTTGGTAACTGTCAGGGACTTAAACCCCAACATATAGATACAAGAACCACAACACGAAGTATGGCTTTGCCCACAAACTCTGGTACCAAGAGGAGAGCCTAGCTGCTTATTTAAGGAAGAATTCCTCACACTCTTATCTCACCCACACACACACAGACAGGGTGCAGTTCCAGTCTTTCTGGGTGCACACTCTTGTACTCTCTGTTCTTAGAACTCAGCACAACAACATTTAACTTGAACTCTCTGTTCTTAGAACTCAGCACAACAATATTTCTGCTTACACAAATGGTTATACAATGATAATAATAATTTCCTTACAGTAATGTAAACGTTTCTTTAGTTAGGAGCAGTAGCCTACTGTTTTTTTTTTATGTTGCATTCATTTTCATTGGCAAAAGCTAGCCTAATATGCATGATAACCTATATAGATTTGAGGGAGCTGCAGCTGTTAGCATCAGCACGGTCATATTAACACAGCAGGCACTAGTCCAGTGAAGGATTGTGTAAACCCCATCTAGGGTCTGATCAGATTTAGGACCGTAGGCGCTCAAAATCTGACCCCTGGGGGCCATGGCAGCCATTTTTCAAAATGGCCGCTAAATATGGATTTCGTAATGGGAAAATGAATTAAAAGCTGCCAGAAACATAAAATGCAATAACACACTTCACCATAAATACATGTAAATATGAGCACACTTTCACATAGAAGGTCTTTAAACTTTAAAATATAAGATATGTTGAAAATGGCTGCCAAATATGGATTTCATAATGTCATAATGGATAGATGACAGAAATTAACAATTACAAATTTTGCACATTTGGTCATTAATCAATCCAGTTCATTTTTAAGCAAAAAGGAAAAGAGGTTATTATGATATCTATCAGAAATTATGTACTTTTTAAATGCATATTTAAATCTGTAATATTAAATTGTGTGCATATACTAATACGCATCATTTTTACTTGGTAGTTTGTCAGTGACTCCTCCTTATTCAGTCAGTAGGTTTCATCTTGTGGTGGCCACAGTTGAATATCATTAGTCATCAGAGTTAGGATTCTGTGAAATAAAGTTGGTGTACATTTCCACAGAATTTAATTTAGGCTGGTTATCTAACTATCTAACTAGCTGCAATTCATCCTATTTATTTCATTAACTCTGTGCTCTTGTACGGCTAGTTTATACCACCAAAAGCTAATCTCAGTGAATTCTTTGCTCTCTAAATGCTCTCACATTGACTAGAAATATTACACACAGTTGCAATGATCAGGCACTCAGTGGATGTCATCAGAAATGCAATTAATCATTTGCATCCAGAGCAAACCCCACGATTGCCTTTGAACAGACACTATTTGCCTTGGTCAAGCAAATACAGTGGAAGTGGCTAGATAGATATGGTGAAATTGTCATTCTTTTTGGGGTCTCCACATTGAGATGGCATTCTTGAGGTCTTTAGGGGACTGGCTGCAAGGAAGTGGTTGGGTAGAGGCTCTTGTTCAAGCAGACATTACCACAACAGGCACAGCTGACTCTTTCTTAAAAGTGGCCCATGTTGCTCGTACGAAGAGAGCCCACCAAGTAACAGTGGCAGCATTGTACATTTTGCAACATGCTGCATATGATAATATCGTGAATATGCATTCCTCCAGTGATGTGCTGAGCTTTGATGAATGGTGCAAGAGGCAAAAAGATACAGTCCCACAGTTTCAGTATTGGGCCACAGTTATGGTGCTTGAGCTGTCCTTTTTGAACTTTGTAAGGTCTCTGCGGCTGGGCTCTTTTTTAACATGTATCTTGATGCCTTGGCTGACCTCACGCCATATTTTTTCGCCCTTGATCATACCAATTATGCCAGATGGATTCTGGTACATTTGAGGGACATATAAATATAGAAAAGAATGCACACCCTCCGAGGTGCTGGCAAGGGAAAATAAACTAATGTGGACACTAGTCACTAATAGTCAGTAATTACAGTACATAAAATGCGTACTGTAATTAGTGACTATGATGAATTAGGTAAAGACACAATGTGTATAATATAACTTGAAGTGTTGGATATGTTGTATGCTGACTGTTTTGTAAATATTGTAATTTATGAACACTATTGTTTCTGTAATCGTCTTGATGATAGGCTCCCTTTGTATGTTGTGGTTATGTGCATCATAATTGATTGTGTGGACCTATGCTTGATTACACACCTGGTGAGATACCCAGAGTGCCCTTGATTGACACCTGGTGCTTTAAGACTGGATTTGCTAGTGTCCACATTAGGAACCTTGACAAAGCCTGACAGGCCGAAACGTTGGAATAAAAGAATTAAGAGAGAGAGTGTGCGGCGACCAAGTTTTTCTACATTTGAGGGACATGACAGAGCTCCCCACCAAGCATCCACAAGTTTACAAGGAGTTCTTGGCTAGCAATTTTGCTTGATCACTCACAAAGAGAGTGATCAAGCCCATGAGCAGAATAATGCCCGTGTGAAGGGGGATGGTGGAGCTGTTGGCTTGCTAGGCAATCCTAGTGCATTGCGGCGGTGGATGGTTGCTGGGCCTGAAGTGGCTAGGGTTATCCAAGAATTTGAAGAGGCATATCAGAGTGGCCTGAATTAGGCATCACCATGATCAAAGCCCAAGTGTCCAAGTGAAATTGGCTAAGGATGTTCAGTGCCTTGTAAAGGTGATCCAAAAACTTGGGAACCCATTTGAAGAGGAGAGCAGGGATCTCATTGTGCTTGATTCAAAAGAAATAGCTGACCCTTGTGCGGCAAAGACTGTGCAGAATGTTGATCAAATTGGACAAGATCAATTCAAGGCATTTACACTCGATCGCCTAGTGAATAGAACAAAATGCACATTTGTCACAATAAATTGAAGGTCTTCTGAACAAGTTCTATGAAAACTCCCAGCAACAGTCAATAAATATTAGTGACTCTCAGAAATGATATGGAACTCTTTTCGAGGCTTTAAATAGGTTGCCAGAACATGGATGGAAATCTTGAGGAATTCTTTTGCCATGAAAATCAGCCCTGCCCTCCTGCTTTCTCTGAGAATGGCAAGCTCAGCCAGTGTACCAAGAGTGACCTCCTGTTTTGTCTTGAAGAAGGTTGTCCTCCCAAGTCAGAGGCTCCCAATGTCTTCTGTGTTGTCCTTGATGGAGCAGCAATCATAATGCTCAACCCTACAGGCTCAAGAAAGATTTGCAGAGTATGCCCATCAAGTGTAGCCCGACTCCGCCTGTCTACGTACTTCCGCTCATTTACATTTCCCTACAGTACTCCGTCTGGAATAGCTCTCGTTCACTTTGTTTACTTCGGCAACTTGTCTCCGAACCAACCAGCGAACAGAGGGTGTTCCTGAGAACGCTTACGTTTAAGTTGCAAGCCTGTCGTTATCGTTGTGTCCCCCGTGGTTAACATACGTCATTACCAAACGTTAGTGATTGAACTCTAATGATTTCAAACTTCAGACAAGCGTCCACCAACCAGGAAATAAACGTTTGCCAATGGATCTAGGCCAGACTCTCTGCGAAGTCATGGTATCCAGGCTACATCAAGTGTTCCTTCCTTATATTTCCTTGTGTCATCAAAAATCAACTCGTGTTGACTTGGTACGGGACAGGTACTTTGCCGACTCCATCAAAGGCACTGCAAGAACAAAGTGTGGTAAAGGGATCCGCAGGCGTGTATGTGCTGAAGCAGCTTTGCCAGCGAACTGGCAGAGCTTTCTAAGGGTGGATCAAACTAAAACAGATCTTTTTCAATACCTTTCAGACATCTTGGTTAAGTCATTTGACCATGGAGAGAAGCAACTTGTCATTACTCAGGGAAGTAACATCCTCTGCAAGCCACAGCTGCCTGACTTGTGCTTTATCTCCATGCAACCATGAGGAAGCAGATAACCGGATGATTTTACATGCATGTAATGCTGCGCAGAATGGCCATCATAAGATCATGATTCGAACTGTTGATACAGATGTCGTAGTGCTGGCTGTTTCTGTGGTGCAAAGCCTTGGTGACGCTGAACTCTGGGTTGCAATTGGAACAGGGAAGAATTTTAGGCACATTGCAGCACATGAAATTGCACACAGCAGCACATGAAATTGCACACAGCCTTGGTCCTGAGAAGGCACATGCACTTCCAGTGTTTCATGCTTTGACTGGTTGTGACTCAGTGTCTAGCTTTGTTGGTTACGAGAAAAAAACAACATGCACCATGGAAAGTCCTCCCTGAACTTACTGTACTCAGGCATTGTTGGAATTGAGCTGTGATCCATCTGATATTCTCTCACATACTGTATATCAGAGACAATTGAAAGGTTCAGTTCTGCTGTATGACAGAACCAGTACATGTGAGAGTGTGAACACAGCTAGGAAAAAGCTTTTTTTCTAATAGGCACAATGTTCGCTGAATTCCACCAACAAGTGCAGCTCTTGAACAGCATTGTGAAAAGGGCAACATATCAGGGTGGTCATATTTGGGGCCAAGTATTACTGCCTTCTCCTCATTTGCCTTGTCCATCTAAATGGAGGTGGGTCAAAACAGAGGGTGGCAGTTTTGAACCATACTGGACCTCACTTGCTGAAGCATCTATGCATGCTATGAACTTTTTGTCTGCAAATGTACAAATGTCTATATTAAACAATGCAAATGCAGAGCAGCATCACTGCAGTGTACTGCTTTATGTTTATGTGAGGGAGAATGTCAGAGTGTAAAGCTGTGTTAATAATTTTTTTGCTTCTTGACCGAGACATAAGTCGTCATTGAATTCAGCATGGACGTTAGAATCTTATATGTTATGTTATTAATTAAATTTTGTGTTGAGTTGAACTACTGGTTATTTGTTCTGTTTCTTGTTATGCAGGCCTACATTAAAAAGACAAAAAAAAAACCTTTCCATGTCAGCTGTTTAAAAACAGTTGACCTTTTTGTATCACCATTCGTGAATTGCTTTAGTAGAGACCAGACAAAGATCAGCTCTTAATCATTTGTCATTGTGATCTCTAATTTTGATCACATCACATAAATTTATAGATCATTCATTAACCCATGTAGTAATATTTAGTATTACAGGAACAAATTTTGAAACATATCTTATATTTTAAAGTTTAAAGACCTTCTTTGTGAAAGTGTGCTCATATTTACATGTATTTATGGTGAAATGTGTTATTGCATTTTATGTTTCTGGCAGGTTTTAATCCATTTCCCCATCCATTTCCCCATTACAAAAGTTGAACTACTGGTTATTTGTTCATAAATGGCCACCATGACCCCCAGGGGTCAAATTTTGAGCGCCTACGGTGCTAAATCTGATCATCTGATCTGTATGTTTCTGGCAGCTTCTAATCCATTTTCCCATTACGAAATCCATATTTGGTGGCCATTTTGAAAAATGGCCGCCATGACCCCCAGGGGTCCAATTTTGAGTGCCTACAGCCCTAAATCTGATCAGACCCCCTTTGTGAGCCTTCCTACCAAATTTATGGTGAAATATGTTATTGCATTGTATGTTTCTGGCAGCTTCTAATCCATTTTCCCATTACGAAATCCATATTTGGCAGCCATTTTGAAAAATGGCCACCATGACCCCCAGGGTCAAGCGCCTATGGTCCTAAATCTGATCAGACCCCCTTTGTGAGCCTACCTACCAAATTTGATGCTTTTATCGCAAAGTGATCGATTTTTGCGCTTAACCGCCCTACTAATCCCCAGAAACCAGTTTCAAAGCTCAAATCAGTGAAGAACTACTGTACCAGAGAAAACGTTGGGGAGAAAACTCAAACAAGTTAATGTTAGACTTAGACTAGCTGTGTTACAGTTTCTCGTTGCAAAATTAAAATGTCACTGGAGCTCCATGCGCTTTTGTAGGCTACACCAGAGAATGTCTAATAAGGGGAGAACCGCCACTCTCGGGAAACTTACGGTTTCTGAACTGGTTGCAGTTCCGTTTCTGGTTCCACATGAGGGCGCTCACGAATAAGTGCAAAATGAATGGAGGTCTATGGAGCTGTACCCCTCAAATCCACTTTTTCGGGATATATTTTTTTGCGCAGAAATTTGAATGTTGCATGCGAAAGAGGGGGCAGAGAAAATACACACCGCTGAGTATTATATTTTTTAATCACTTATTTGTTCTAAAAAGCCTTTCAAATGCGTCAATGACGTCATTCATTAGCAGAAAGCTAGTGTGTTGTGGGTAGGGCTGTCAAAATAACTGATTAATTTCGATTAATTAATTTGAGAAAAAATAACTGATTAAAAAAATTAGTGCAGATTAATCGATTCTGTATGACCTTTGACCCCGAGTTCTAGTCAATAAAAATTAGACTGTAAAGGAGAGAGAAGAAAACGTGCTGCCTGGATCATTGATTGGAACATTTACTTTTAAAAAACGGCCTGATGGTGTTGATAAAAAAATAAAGTGTTGAAAATAAAGTCCTCTGTAATGTCTGCAGCAAGGAATGTGCTCTATATACATCAATGCAAAGAAATAAGTGTTGACATTGAGGGGAGTGTTAATTTAATTTTATTGTGTCCCCTAGGTCATATCTGTGGCCTGAAATGCCTTGTATGTGGAAAAAAAACCTTCTTCCCAAAGCACTTTTAAATTTATTTCCTCAGCATATTGGGTCATATCATAGATTATTATGACAATTATTTGAAGAGTGAAAATAATAATAAAAGAGTTTTTGAAGTTAATGTCACAAATGCTGATTATTCAATGATTCATTGAATTTAAATATTTAAAATACTTTCACAGCAAAAATGATATATGCAATTCATTTAGATTAATTAATCACAGAGTATGTAATTAATTAGATTAATTATTTTAATCGATTGACAGCCCTAGTTGTGGGCAACAACGACCCAACCTGTAAGAAATCAGAAGGACATAAGTACTTGTTCATTCAACTTTTGACCTATAATCCATATTGAGCTTGCAGAAACCACAATCAAATCTTCGATTTTTCCACGACAACCAAGTGAAAGAGACACATTTAGCCGTCTATAGCCGCTCCATAGACCCCCATTGTTTTTGCACTTATTCGTGATCGCCCCTAGCGAAACTGAAACAGATTGCAGGTACAATGGAGTTAATAGGGAGTGATCCGGTTCTCCGTAAACGGGCTCTGGCTACACGCAGTCTCAAAAACACTGTTTACAGCTCTTCGAGTCACTGTAGGAGGTCATTTTTTTTTTATAATGATAATTTAGATAGGCCTAGGCTACACTTATGGGGTGGGTGCTATTGCGTTTTCTAAATGGGGGGCCACACAATAAATTAATTTATGTTACTATACACCAACTGGCCTGTAGGTGGCCGGAGACAGTTTTCTGTTAATATCTCGATAACCGTAGGGCCTAGGAGGACCACCTTTTTTTGTATGTTGGTCTTCAGGAGCCATGTCAACCCATCCCATTACCACTTATTTCATGTATAGTGCCACCTAGTTAAAAATGAAAAAGCAAAAAATTAGGTGTTTTCATCACAATATCTCTGGCTGACATGGTCAAAACTGCACAAAATTGAAAGTGTAGGATCATTATGGCACCCTCCGAATGCATGCCAAGTTTCGTGAACTTTCGTTCATGGGGGGCCTTACAATAAAATAATTTATGTGTACATTTAGTGACCGTACAAGTTTTCTGTGAATATCTTGAGAACTGTAGGGCCTAGGATGACCATTTTTTTCCCGTACGTTTGCCTCCAGGGATCATGTTAACCCATTCCATATGCACACATGTGCATAAACAGATACACACGCACACACATACATTCACAGTAATCATACGTATGACACATACTCACACAGTAGACATATGTACGCATGCATGCACATGCATAAACACAGGCACATACACAGGCACACACACACACACACACACACACAGACATACACACCCACACACATAAACATAAACATGTACACGCACACATGCACACAATTCATGAATTTCTCAGAATTATGAATAGGCAAGATGGGGGTGGCATTGTATAAAATGAATTTTACATGTGAAATCTATGAACTAATCATGTTTTGGTACTTGTTGTCTAGCAGATCCCAGTGAGAATTGAGTGTGGATAATGCAATTTAGTGAGACATTTGTGGAAAAAATGTGCTGGACTGGGCGGCGGTCATATTTTGTACCGCTCTGCGGTACATCTAGTTTAATGCATTCTAATCCATTGTCAATCACTTCCGGGAACTTTTTGAAGTTTACATGAACCACGTGACCTTAACGAATTTTGAACACCCATTGTCGCAACTCTACCTTTTATATGGCTCTGGTTTAGCCTATTGAATAACTTCAGAGAATGTAAACCATTTTGTGGAATGATGCATCATCGTATGAAATTTGCAATGATGTGACTCAAAAACAGTCTCTGGTAGCCTATAAGTGACATCACGCTCTGTCTGCCACTCATTGTCTGTAGCTTGTTATACTTTGCATTTGGGACCTTGCAGTCGTAATGGTTGTTTGTTTATTCAAAGTCTAAAGACAGTCCAACGTAGCCTGGGCTATTCAAAGTCTCAGTTTAATCCACATAATTTTTTACGTTGTTTTGAATAGCCACTGTATACCTGTGTTTGTTGGCGTGTTGTTGCAAAACTTGTGGAATCATTTTATGCAAGCAAACCGCATACAAGGGGTCTTTATTGTTGAGGTCAAACATGATAATCAACCACCATTTGGGGAATGACACTAATTTTCCACCTCCCCTTGAGTTAAACAATTGATTTTTACCTTTCTCCATTTCATCCAGCCATTCTCTGACCACTTTTAGCTCCAGCCTAGCATAGATCATTGAATCGGATTAGACCATTAGCATCTCACCTGCTAGCATCACGTTTAAAAGTGACTAAGATTTCCGATAGTTTTTCTATTTAAAACTTGTCTCCTCGAGTTAGAAAGTGTAATAAGACCAACGGAAAATGAAACGCGGCTATTTTCTAGGCTAATTTTACATGGAACTATACTCTCATTCAGGCATAATAATCTAGTCACTAACCAATTTGTCTGCTGCAGCCTAACCTTGTTGCAGTAAGTTAGCCTACTGGGACTATTTTCAGATGCTGCATGATATTGTGCTGCTGCGCCCATGATGTTCCTTGATTATTACGCTGGAATGAGAGTATAGTTCTTTCTCTCATCAATACATATATATCAATGTAAAAAAGCTACAAACTCAGTTTGGTACTGATAACTGATACAAACCGCAGCCCATAGTTAATTTCCTTTGCTAGTAATTCTGGGACTATGATTTTTGTTAATATTTTTTGCCGGTAAGGGTGTGAAGTTCATCTTAAATTTCATTCATAATTGTATTAAATCTAACTCTAACCTTCAGAAACCACGCACATAAATGTGTACCCTGTCAGTATTGTCTTTGATATAATACGCCTCAGTTGAGAATCAAGTGGAAGACTTTAAGGCATGCTGAGTGGAGGTGTGTGTTTGTTTGTGTGTGTGTGTGTGTGTGTGTGTGTGTGTGTGGCCTGCAGCATCATTCTTCTCTTAAGTTGTGATGGAGCATGCAGGAGTTGCAGTCCTTAACATCTGCTGCAGAACCAGTTCACTCCAGACACTTGAGTAGTTGTTGCTCAAATGTTTCCTAGGCATGTGACTGAACATGTTTCAGTGGTATCACTGTGACCAAAGTTGTGCAGTTTTCCCACATTGTGACATTAGTTCTGTCTGCCCTATATGTGGATCAAACAAGGTCAGCGTGTGACAAGTGACTGTTAAATCTGCTGATCAGGGTTTAGGTCAATTTATTGATGTATGCATTTTCTAAAGGTGTATGTTATTGAGGTTAAGAGTGGACAGATTCAATCATAAAGTAACGCTGACCTTGATTGTTGTTGAGAGTTACATCTATTTTTTCTTTTTTTTTCCCCTTCAGCTGAGCCAATTTTTGTTTATTGTGGCAAGAAACAATGTTTAGCAGACCACAGACCTTCAACTTTGAGATTGAGATGAGATTGCATTTTGCTATGGTACAGCTATGTTTGAGCATGGGCAGAGTAAGTCAAACTAGAGTGCATTTTACTGGAAACAAATGTCAAGTAAATAATTGTAAACACTGGTGTGAGTCCAAGAAATTAAGAGTCCACGAAATTCTGTTAGACATGTGTAATAAGCCCAAGGAGGATGGTTAGAGTGATTTTAGAATAACTAAGTGCACAGGTTTTAAGAAAAGTGGGCGCAGATGACAAAACCGTGTCCACAGTTTAAAAAACATGCCCTCAGATTTCTAAACACAGCTTACAGGCCCTCTGGGAGCTCTGTAAATGTGTTGACAGAAAGCAAATTAACAAAACTAACATTTCAAAATTAATAGTCAAGTGTTTTTGAATCCCAAAACCCAAACAAAATGTATCTGACATTTATTATGATCATTCATAATAATAATTATGTTTTCTACCAAAGCATTGGCATTTCTATACAGATCACGTGCCGATGGCCTGATTAGAGTTAGGGTTGGAGACTGTATTTTGAGGTCTGCATTTTTGCCAGGAATGCCTTGATAGTATTGGGTTTGTTTTACAGTGTCATGGAGATATTTGAAGATACTTAAGGTATCACTATTATCACGTTGTGTGGTTACTGTATTTCCTAAGTTGCCATGTGAAACCAAGTGTGTGGCAACTCACGCAGTGTAGAACCTGGTTACTGATTGGTTCGCTTTTTCCACAGAGCCCTTTAGCACTGACGTTTTTCGGACAAAGGGTTATTTCACTTTTAATTGCTATCAACGGTACTTTCAGTAAGGATAATACCTATGGTAAAAATAAAGCATGTTTTTTCCCTTCTGCTGGTCGAAATATAAAACATGGCCAAACATAACCATGTGACTGTGATAAAGATCCAAAGAAACTTCAGGGATCGCAAATCCAACCACAGATAATCTTGTCAATACCCTGGCAGAACTGTTAGCCTGGCTATTAATCAGGCCCAGGAAGGTTACACAAGCACATCATTCATATCTAGAGTGGGACAACAAGGATCCATTCAGTCTTTATTAACATCCTTAAATACACATATTACAAGGTCTCACTGATGAGTAAATATGAAAAGAGACCTAACAGTTATGAAGCTGTGTATTTGACTGCTGTATCCTTACCATAGAAACTACGAAACAACAACAAACCAAAACATACACACACACACGTGTGACTTTTCACTGAGTGGAAGGCATCATTCAGATAATATTTAAGGACTAAGATGTAGGTCAAGAATGTGGCCTGGCCTGGTGTTGGAGGAGCTCACGGTTTTTTTCTGATGTGCAAAGCCTCAGGCCATCACAACACACTGAGACATTGACGTGGGTCCACCAGAGCGAACCTCATGAGAGCAGGACTCCTTTCAGACAACAGAGATGTTCTAACCAGCTTTACCTCATTAGGGGACGTTCAATATCTTCCAAATGTTCGCAAACAATTTTACAGTAGGCTCTCCAAAAAGGCCCATGGTCTTACTTTCCGTACTAAAATGCCAGTCACATGTTGTCTCCCCATTGGTTTGTATGTAAGGCATTTAGAAACAGAGCTACATGGAAACACTGTGCCTAATAAATAAGTAAATGCAATACATTTGAACAGTTTATCTGTTAGAGATATAGCAGCGGCCTGCCATCTGTAAAGACCTTGTCAGTGTCAGTGGATCAGCCACACACACGCACATACACACACACACACACACACACACACACACACACACACCCACACCCACACAGGTAACCCTCATCCATACCTCCACACACACTCATGGTCCAGGATGGAGCTTTGAGAGTGAGCCAGCAGTGGAAAGTGGATCAGCTGAGAAAGCAGACTGCTGTCCCCGGTCATTACTGCAGAGGAAAGGCCTCTTTTCACGGCTCCCCCTCCTACACACACACACACACACACACACACACCCTAGCCTGGCTGCCGTCTCGCAACTGTGAGATAACGGACTCGTTGTTGCCCGGAAAAAAAAAGGAACAAAGACCACCCTGTCCCCCCCTTTACCTCTCCCCATCCTAAACACACACACACTCTCTCTCTCTCTCTCTCTCTCCCTCTCTCTCTCTCTCTCTCTCTCTCTCTCTCTCTCTTTCCCTCCCTCTCTCTCTTTTTCTCTCTCCCTCTCTCTTTTTCCCTGTCTCTCTCTCCTCTCTCTCTCTCTCTCTCTACTCCTGTTCTGTGTTCGAGCTTTGATTTCACCCGGTCCGGCCAGCCGGTATCCGTAACCTCAGGTAATCGGAGCAGCAGCAGCTTGGTCCAGTCTTGGCACAGTGGCCTGGCTCCCCCCAGAGTGCCTTCCCATTATCCTGCTGACACAGAATCAGATGATTAGCGAAACCCAATATGGTGGGAGACGCTTTAGCGCCATGCTAATGGGATGAAAAGGGAAGGGTTTTGACCTTTGACCCCCCAAAAGATGGACAAATGTACCGGTAGAGGAATTGTTATTGAGTCAGAGCCTTGATGATTTGGTGATAGATAAATGCAGGAGTAACATGTTGATTGGATGAAGGTAATTGGTATTTTTATTGAAATTATTTATCTTTTTTGTCTTTGTATATTATTCATTTCCAGGATGGAATACTATCCGTGGAGGACATAGACCTGGTGATGACCGAAGGCCTGGGCATGCGTTATGCCTTCATCGGTCCAATTGAAACCATGCACCTCAACGCACCAAAAGGCATGTCAAAGGCCCTCCATTTTAAATATCCCAACAACATTGGTATGGCTGTATGAAGTCTCCTAGCAACATGATCTTCACAGAGGTCACTCACTCACTCTACTCTGTGCTAATGTAATTATACTAAACTACACCGTCATATTTACACCATGCGATTCACGTGTCCTGTGCAAATGTAACTGTGCGTGACGGAGCTAACAGGGATGTGTGACCAAGAGAGAGCATAAGCAAGCACAGTTATTATGCGAGGACGTGCTACATGTACGTGCATATATGTGTTTTGTGTGTTTGGGGGTGAGGTGGTGGGGCAGAGGGGCCGACCTCACTGACATGGTGAATATCAGAGAACTGTGTGAAATCTGGAGAATGACTCTGGGCCTGTGGATCCGTCTGGCCGCGTGAGGGAAGCCGTGCCCCTTGAAGGTGCAGATGAATGGACGGCCTCACATTGACACACTGGTTCCAAGACTAATGGCAAGTGGAGGGCTTGGAGCCTTGCCATTTCGTGGGTGTTCGTTTTAGTTTTTGGAACACTTAAGATTTGTTTTTTTTTTGTTGTTGTTTGTGGTGTGTGTGTGTGTGTGTGTGTGTGTGTCTGTTACATAAACCGTAACAGACACACACACCGCACACACACAAACCGCACACTAGTCCTGGAATGTTAGGACAGAAGAAAACTTCAGAGTGTACAGCCCATAACTGTTAGGTAGATAAACTTCCACAGTACTCGTCATGCTTGAAGACTTTGGCAAGAATAAGTATCCTTTTAAACTCAACCACTGGACGAGGCTGCACCCACTCACCCACAAACACTGCTTAGTCATGATGAATGAAACAAACCTGTCCAACCATCACATTAGTGATGCACAATAAGCTTTTTGTTTGACAAGGACATTTTTCCATTACAGTTGATTGGAATAGATATTGATTTTTATAGATATTTGTTACCCTCCTCGTGACGCCTATCAATCTGTTTGAGCCTCCAAAACTTCAAGTATAACAAAGAAATCTTTTGTTATTTTCGTCTTTATGTTTTTATGTTTTTCTCAATGTTGGATGGATATTAAGGAAGAACAATGCCATTCAAGTGTAAACATGTATTATAGTTGTAATAGTTCTGATGTGGAACCAAATCATTTTGAATGAGGAACAATGTCCTGGGTGTAGTCGAAGTCCTGTGGGTAATACTTCTCATTTATTTAGGTCTAGAGGACTATCTTGAGCGCTATCGTGTGGGAATGAGGAAGGTGCTGTCGACATTTGGGCCTATACCTGAGTTTTCTGGAGAGGAAGCTGCTCTGGTCAACAAGGTACATGTGGGTGTGCACAGGCCAGTTCTGTAGCATTTCATGTTTATCTAGTTTGAAAGTGTCAGGTAGAAAGTAACCCCAATACATTGTACACAAGTATTGTTCAGATATTTTTTTTGTTTGGTAGGCTACTAAATATCCATACATATGGATATAATTCATTGTAACATATAACTTAAAACATATGATTAAAACATAGTTTGGTTTCAAAATGCTATATCCTCCATTTCAATTAATTTATATTTATATATATATATATATAAGTATATATACTCTTTTGATCCCATTTGGTCTATGCATTTATCCCAGTCCGTGAATTAGTGAAACACACTCAGCACACAGTGAGGTGAAGCACACACTAATCCCAGCGCAGTGAGCTGCCTGCAACAACAGCGGCGGTCAGGGAGCAGTGAGGGATTAGGTGCCTTGCTCAAGGGCACTTCAGCCGTGCTACACTGGTCGGGGTTCGAACCGTCAACCCTCCGGTTACAAGTCCGAAGCACTAACCAGTAGGCCATGGCTGCCCCCTAATTTCAGGTAATTTCAGTGGAACTGGAACAATTAAAAATGGATATATAGCGTTTTGGAACCAAACTCTCCAACTCTTCATATTAACTCATAAGTACTAAGGCTAAGGAAATCGGAAATAAAATGTCTCTTTGTGTGCTCCTAATCCTTAGGAGATCTGTGAACTCATCCCTGCTGACCAGGAGCACCTCTCAGCCAGAAGAGAGAGGCGGGACAAGCTCTTGATGGCCCTGGCCAAGCTGAAGAAGTGAGCTAACGCTGCTCCTCCGATGACCCCAAGGTCAGGCAGGGGTGGGTGGTGGCGACTCAGAACAGAATTCCATCTGGAGCCCTCCTGGACGACCTGGCTACGGACCAGAATGCATTGGTGCTCAGCCCACTCAGTGATATCAATACTAAATGTGACTAGCCTTCAGGGAAGCCAGCCAAAAGTTCTCTTTGGCATAGAGATCTAACCACGAAATGAAAGCTGATTCAATTGCAAGTACATGGGCAAGCACTGAAATGAATCAGATAGTTTTAATGCTGTAGTTCATTATGTTCTTATTATTAATTCACTGTTATAGTGACTTTCCATGAAAATGTATTATGATTATGAAATAAACAATCATCATGGCCTTATCTTGTTGTCAGGTTGTTCAGTGTTATAATTTTGAAATATAGTAAAAACAACTTCTTTTAATCCATTTCAAGCACCAAGATATAGTTGGTTCATTTGGGCTTAATCTGTACACTACTGACTGACTGTGGTTTTTGAGCGGGCCCTCACACACAAGTGCAACTCCCCATCAATTTGTTGTTTATAGTATTATAGCTAATTATAACCTTTTGACTACATTTTACACCTATTTGACACAGAAGTCAAAATATTGCATGCATAGGCTATAATTCATGTTATTTATTACAAGTCCATGTATGTATGTTGTATAGCCTAATTATAAAATATATAATAATTTAATACCTAGACTAATATAAATATATATGATGACAAACTCTATAGGCTATTTGATTATTTGAATAAGACATTCAAAACGTTGATTTAATAACTTGCCTGATGTTCAAGGAAGTATTCTTCCAAAACTTTGTTTTTATTTCATCTTCGGATTGTTCGTAGGAAACTTCCTCAAGATGGGAGTGGGGCTCCACCCACGATCATCCTCAAGACAAAACTCAGGTGCAAGTGACTCGGTGAGCTGAGTTTGCTTCAGACACCACCTTGTTGCAGTTGCCGCTCTTAGACTTACAGCGGTAATAAACCATCTATTTGTGGGGCTAAAACAATAGGATTTTACCGATGGAGGCCTTTTAATAACTTTTCTGACCGCAAGGTGAGTTTTTTTTTTTTTTTTTTTTATTTTTTTTTTTTTTTGAGTGTCTTCGGATTTATTAGAATAGTTTTTAACGACAATTGGACTCTGATTGCTTATGAATTATGAATGAAAGAAAGCCTGTAATTCCTGTCTAGATTATTCAGAAGCCAACAAACTTGTTCAACCCAACGTGAACTTTTGTTCTCCGCATGATTGATTAGTTGCTGCACTGCCTCTAGTTTATTGTTCTTAGGCCGTATCTTATGTTTGTTAAATACAATGGATTAAGACTATATTGATCTAGTAATTTGATGTTTTGATAATCAAGAATTGGTCATATTTTTGCTGTTAACCTACTGTATGTTCAAATAAGGAAGGCACCCTCTTCCAAAAGTATTTAAGTAAACTGGAAATGCTTATGG
Organism: Alosa sapidissima; assembly: GCF_018492685.1. Classification (NCBI taxonomy): domain Eukaryota; kingdom Metazoa; phylum Chordata; class Actinopteri; order Clupeiformes; family Clupeidae; genus Alosa; species Alosa sapidissima. The sequence continues at coordinate 32,048,549 of NC_055958.1, read as the reverse complement.
TGACTTGGTTTTGAGTTTATATGTATTACTTTGTGTAATTTGTAATTTGTAGGCTACTGGGTTGAAGTGAAGTTGTCTCTAGTGTAAAGCAGTACTGCCACTGACAAAGCAAACTTAAACACGATGAGGAGCTAAACAGTATGACAGCTATTGCCCGTCGCTTGTAATTGCTACTACTGTTTGCGTTTATCAAAGTAGGCTTATGTAAAGCATATTGAATAACCTATGAAATGCACTATATAAATAAACTTGACGACGAAATAATAGCTTATAACATTGTGTCTCTATTTCCAGGTGGCCTGAAGTGAATCAACCAACATGAGCTGGGGGGCGTTGTATGCCCAGCTGGGTGGCGTGAACAAGCACTCCACCAGCCTTGGCAAGATCTGGCTGTCCGTCCTCTTCATCTTCCGCATCACCATCCTAGTACTGGCTGCCGAGAGCGTCTGGGGCGACGAGCAGTCCGACTTCACCTGCAACACACAGCAGCCCGGCTGCAAGAACGTCTGCTATGACCACTTCTTCCCGGTCTCGCACATCCGCCTCTGGTGTCTGCAGCTCATCTTCGTGTCCACTCCGGCGTTCCTGGTGACCATGCACGTGGCCTACCGCAAGCGAGGGGCCAAGAAGGACCTCATCGCCACGCGAGGAGATAAGCCTAACGAAGACGACCTCGAGAGTCTCAAGAGGCGGCGGCTGCCCATCACTGGCCCCTTGTGGTGGACGTACACCTGCAGCCTGTTCTTCCGTCTGATCTTCGAGGGCGGCTTCATGTACGCCCTCTACTACGTCTACGGCGGCTTCCACATGCCCAGGCTGGTCAAGTGTGAGCAGTGGCCTTGCCCCAATAAGGTGGACTGCTTCATGTCCCGCCCCACGGAGAAGACGGTGTTCACCATCTTCATGGTGGGCTCCTCGGCCATCTGTATGATTCTTAATCTCGCTGAGCTGGCCTACCTGATCGCCAAGGCCCTGATACGATGCTCGGCGCGGATGCAGAGGAAGAAGCACGCCTACACTCACCCAGAAAATGCAACCAAGGACAAGGCTTACTTGCAGAACAAAAAGAATGAGATGTTACTGTCGTCCTCTACGGACTCCAGCACTGGCAAGGCGGTGTGAAGCCCTAGCAATGTGGCGTCTGCCCCCCACCCGCCCAAAGCAGAGGCCACAGAAGATTACATGTTACGTTACGTGTTCAGTATTCTAACAGATTTTAAAGTTTTTCTTTTTTAGTCATTGTTTTTTCTCTCCCATTGGCATTTTAATTTTAGAAGTGCCATATTTGGGAAGACATGAAGGTTTAATCAACTTTGTTACTTTTAGCTTCATCTTCTGTGTAGATGGAGTGCATACTTAGACAAGCAGTGAATGTCATAATGTGGTTTACATGAATGAAATGAAGGTCATTTATATACCCCCCCCCCCCCCCCCCCCCCCTTAACTGTCACATGAATTTAATGCAAGCATGTGAGATGGAGCAGCAGTGACATCTAGTGGTAAATGTCAGCCATAATCATTTCACAACTGTTGAGCATTATTTTTGTTGAAGGTATAATAATGCCAACTTACTTGAGACACTGAGGTTGTTAAAGAAAACAAAACATAGCTTCTTTCCATCATGTGTGTCATCCACTGAAATGCTTACAGAAACAGTCTGTGCCTTAGTGTTTGCAACCCCACTTCAGTCAAGGGCTGTACTTCAAGTAATTTTGAAGTCATTCAAGGGTTTTAACGTTTATTTGAGATGTGCTCCATTCATTTTTTCAGTTTTTCAACATATTTTTCAAATCAAGATATTCTTCGAAGACTTTGCCAGTTGTGTCATTTTTTAAACTAACTCCAAAGAAGTATTTAGTTTCTTTAATAAACTAAAAATGTGGCATTAGTGCTTGTGTTAAGTCCAGTTCCTATGTGCCATGTAGCCTTAAACTAATGAGGACTGTGACATCTCCACTTCCAGCTTTTATTGTAGAGGAAGGGGGGGGGGGGGGGCATTCCAAAATAAATAAAAGTTATAACATCAGGTGAAACTGGCTACACCTTAGGGCTGTAACAAACTAACTTGAAAGTAATTCCTGTCACACCATTTTCAATAACTCCACATAGCCCGTCTAGTCATATGGCATCAAGTCAAATGTCAAAGGCACGTCATCTGTGTGTTTAGGTACGCCTGCCTCCTGTCACCTGCCACGCTCAATCCATTCTAGCCAATAGAGTTGGGCAAGGCTACTTGTTACCAGTTGCCCTGTTAGTTGGGCCTCGGCAAATGCAACAATTACAACATGTCGCCTTAAGAAAGGTATAGGCTACCCCGAGCACCCAGCTCAGCCAGCGGCGGATCACTTTTCAGGCCGTTTATTTTAGCCGCACTGCACTTACACTGTACGCTACACGTGTTTCTTTGAGCGCTTATCACTAATGTCAATAGGCCATGGAAATACATGACTGGAAATAACGCTGCAGTAGCCTACCTATGCTCAATGAAATGGATTTCTTTTCCGCCACCCAAAGTTTTAACTGGGAGGCCTGTTGTGGGATGCGATTATCTGATCACGTAAGATATCATCTGTCTTCATCTGTTAAGAGCAATTGCTTGCTCGTTTTACAATCTGTTTATCTTCCACTCCAGAATGACACTTTAATGTTTTATTTCATTTTATTTCTTTACATGATTATCCACTTTGTGCAGCAAAAAAGCAGGCCCACATTGGGTTCACACGATGGGTCTGTCATTCATGTCGACATAAAAAACGAAAATAAAATCTCTTCAAATTATAAAAGGAGATTAGCCTATATTGGTTGACTTTTATACATGGAGGCTAGTTAACTATGTATGACTGTTAGTTGCACTTTTCATTCATCTGCCTTTTACTCTGCCATAGAATCATCTCTATAATTAAATGAGAAAGAAGCACAACTTGTTTACCTGTGTGTGTCTGTGATTGATATCCTTGACAGCGTCAGGAGCTGCCCATTTGTTTGTGAAAATGTCGCTTTGTTCTCTCCTTGGCTAGCCGGGTGAGGGCGGTGCGTTTCTAGTCTAGTCTAATGGTGGGCAACTCTCACAAGTTTAGCTCTAGCCTTCATTGTTCAACATGTTTGTTTACAATAACATCTAATGGTAAACCTTGTAAAAGTCATGGGATTTTTTTTTATCAGAGGGAACCTACTTTCTAGCTACATCAATTAGTCTTAGTACTTCAAACACACAATGAACCTGTTTATTAGGCTATTATTACGCACGCATGTAGGCTACACTTACGCACAAATGTAAAAAACCGTTATTTGTGCAAAAAGTGTAAAATGGCCTACGTGTAGGCCTACAAAAGCAAAACCATTATTTTGATAGTTGGTGGATATTTGAAGTTTGAATTGACAGGGGCGTGGCATGCGCTCGTTCGGGATGATGACTTTGAATTCACTCATGCATGGCCACACAATGTGACAGTCGCGATGGCTGGGACCGGGAGGCAGCTGCGTTTCGCGAAACCCAATCTCCACGTTGAATTCGCTATGAAAAAATAACTTTCTTTGCGCAAGTTTGGCCACGAATCCACGGTTGAAGACGTTTGTGCATGAATAAGTGGCTGGCTGCTTTCAAAACTTTGGTAAGCTGGCAAAGTTGCCAGGATTTGGGGACAGGGGAGAGGGGAGGGCTTCAGCTACCTTGGGGATTCTGTGCACTATTCAGCGCACTCAAAAGTCGCCAGTGGCAGCCGGACATTTCTTTCAATAGATAATTTTGGCAGCTGCAGTCTAAGGTATGACTTATATAGGTGCATTCGTTTTTATCACATAACATCCTGGACACAGGAAAGTGATGCTATCGCCACAGTTTCTAAGCAGACCTGCAACTTTTAAAATGCTTTAATTTATAGAGAAAGATATGTTATGGACCACTTGGCTACACTGGTCATTTTACAAAGGGTCATTTACAAAGGCTGGTTGCCTCAATTGTACAAATAGACTCAAAGGAAATCTGGCACCTTCCGCATAGTGGTGCACGCACTTTCATCGCATCTACATTTTCCTAATTTAATGTAAAACTGACTATGTTCCAGAGCGAGATCAAATCAAATTTCGTCAAGCTGTCACCAAGTCAGAAAATAAAACGTACACCTATAGTTTCACAGGAGGGCCTACAGTCAACTGACCAAACAATGACCGCATATACACAAGGGTTCAATTCAACATTTCTGAGCTACAGTAATTGCAGCTCAATATCTGGATTAGACCACAACATATCCTTACTTAATCCGATTTCAAATTAACTCAACTCTTTAGGCGATTTAATCCACAAAGTAGGCTTGCTCAACCTTGGTTACTTTATATAAATATGTCAGATTTTGATAAGACAAGCAATTTTTTTTTTTTTGTTGGGGGGGGGGGGGGGGGGGTTATGTAAACACAGATATGGTATTTTTATTCATATGACCAAATTGCACATCTCAAAAATTAGAGTATAGTAATACTGTAATGTAACATCAATCTACACTACAGCACTTCTGTGTGGCAAATTATCTTCATTTCTGTGTGCAAATCTATGAAAGATGGGGCAGAAACAAAATCAACCCTCACCATCATGCAAAAACCAATGGTTTTTTGTGTTTTTAAAAAACATTTACTGAACAACAACCTCTTATCTTATTCCATTTAAGAAGACTCTGTAGCTCTGTGCTGTTTTAATTAGCTTCTTTTATTTTTCAGGTTTCTAATACATATTGAACCTTAGTCGATGGATTTATTACCAACAACACAAGAGCATTTTTGTAAGTTGAACTTCCTGCCTTTGCATGTGGTTTGCTTGAAATGGCTGTTGGCTGAAATGGTAGTCACAAATTTGTAGGCTGCAGCTTGTTGCACATTGAAACACAGAAGCCCGGAAAATGTCCATTTCCCTGTTGATGGTTGCTCTACATGCTTGGCCACATAAATGAAAAGCTGTTTTTCCTCTCCAAAACAAACACAGCTTGATATTTTGGCTATGATGAGTTAACATCAGATAAACAAGAGATGTCATTATGATACAGATGAGAAAATGAAATGTCGATAACTAGATTTGGAACACCTTCATTTCATAAAGATACTTTGGTTGTCACTGCTTTCTGTGTTTAGAGTTGATGAGGTAGGCCCAGGGCAGTTGAACCCTGTATTCAATTTTGATTTGAAGTGCTTCTACTGTATCCCATGCATCGTGCTGTCCACGCCATGCTCACGGCTGTTTTTGAACATTATAATGTTGATCTCAGCACATGCCAGCTGAGCAGTGGAGCGAGCAGGTGAGAGCGCGTGTGTGTGTGAGGGAGAGAGAGAGAGAGAGAGAGAGGGAGAGGGAGAGAGAGAGAGTGCAGAGAAAAAGTGAGTGTGCGTGTCTGTGTGTACAACAGTGTGTATGTGTATATGTGCGTGTATGTGTATGACAGGAGGGTGAGAAAGAGTACGAGAGAGAAAGGGGGAGAGTTTGCTTACACGGTGCATGCCAGATTCATAGCAATCAGATGGATGGTTAAATAGGGGAGTTTCACCAAATCCTTGAGCTTAGGGGAAAGTTTTTTACGTAACTTGGTCTATTTCGGATGATTCACAGTTTGGCAGTAATTTGGGATCTACGTGATTTTTTCGCTGTCCAAGACTGTGTTCCTTTCGCCAGAAAGACACCTATTGTTTGTTCAAAACTGATTAATTGGACCTTTTTTTTTTGCACGGTGAAACTGTAAATGTTACCAGGGTTGGCGTTGAAAGTATGTATAAGTTCTACGGACATATTTGTCAGCGTTGAGTGCTCTCTGTGCCTGGTCTCCGCTCTGTGCCCCTTTGCTCTGGCTCTCTGGGCCTGGTGTGTCTCTCTGCCACGAGGGATACTATCAAGGCTGAGCCTGAAATGTGCTGCTGCTTTGCTGTGCGTTTGTACGCTAAGTGTATTCCTGTTTTGTGTTCGCAGCTGTTGTTGTGTTTTGTTACAATTCCTGTCGTCCTCACATCCTTTTTCCCCCCTTCCTCTCCTCCATTGTATCCTCTTCCCTTTCCTCCTCCCCCCCCCCCCCCTCTCTCTCTCTCACTGTGTCCACTACTACTAGACTGTACTTTCTCCCTAGGCTAGAAATCGTGAAGCATGGGTGACTGGAGTTTTCTGGGGCGGCTGTTGGAGAATGCCCAGGAACACTCGACGGTGATCGGCAAGGTCTGGCTGACTGTCCTCTTCATCTTTAGGATCCTGGTTCTGGGCGCGGCGGCGGAGGAGGTGTGGGGCGACGAGCAGTCGGACTTCACCTGCAACACCCAGCAGCCCGGTTGCGAGAACGTCTGCTACGATGAGGCCTTCCCCATCTCGCACATCCGCTTCTGGGTGCTGCAGATCATCTTCGTGTCCACGCCCACGCTCATCTACCTGGGCCACGTCCTGCACATCGTTCGCATGGAGGAGAAGCGCAAAGAGAAGGAGGAGGAGCTGCGCAAGGCCAGCAGACTCACGGAGGAGAAAGAACTCCTTTACAGAAACGGTGGTGGGGGAGGGGAGGTCAGCGGCAGGGGTGGCGGCGGTGGAGGCGGGAAAAAGGAGAAGCCACCAATCAGAGACGAGCATGGGAAAATCCGTATCCGGGGAGCGCTGTTGCGCACCTACGTGTTCAACATCATATTCAAAACCCTGTTTGAGGTGGGGTTCATTTTAGGGCAATATTTCCTCTATGGTTTTCAACTGCGGCCCCTGTACAAGTGTGCGCGGTGGCCTTGCCCGAACACCGTGGACTGCTTCATCTCCAGACCCACGGAAAAGACCATCTTCATCATATTTATGCTTGTGGTGGCTTGCGTGTCCCTTTTGCTGAATTTGTTAGAGATTTATCACCTCGGATGGAAGAAAGTCAAGCAAGGCATGATTAACGAGTTCGCGCCCGGCCACAACTTGCTGCGACTCGGCGAGGGCGGCGAGCCCGAGCCCATGAGCTCGGGTCCCAGAACTGCTCCTCCCACCCTCAGCTACCCGCCGACCTACACGGACGTGACGGCGGGCAACGCGGCCTTCCTCCAGCCGGTGGCGCCGCCGCCGCCCTCGGCCGACTACAAGATGGATCCTCTCCAAGAGGACCTGCGCGAGCCCTCGCCCTTCTACATGAGCAACAACAACAACCACAGGCTGGCGGCCGAACAGAACTGGGCCAACCTGGCTACCGAGCAGCAGACTCGGGAGATGAAGGCCACCTCCCCATCCCCCTCCTCCACTTCCTCCTCCTCCATCTGCACTGCTGACCGCCAGCGGCCGCCCAAAGAGGTCGCCACCCTGCCCACCACCAGCCCCAGCTTGAGCAGCAGCGGAGGCAGCTTGAGCGACGGCAAGAGCGAGCCCGAGGAGGGCCACATCATCACCACGGTGGAGATGCACGAGCCGCCACTCATGTTCACAGACCCACGGCGGCTTAGCAGAGCCAGCAAGACCAGCAGCGTTAGAGCCAGGCCCAACGACCTGGCGGTTTAGTTTCCCCTGAATTATGAAACATCAACAAAAAAAAAAAACACCCATCCCACCCCACCCCACTCCCCTCACCCCTGATTTTTATATATATAAACAAAATGCCAAAAAAAATATATTTAAATGAAAAGAGGAAATGAGAGGCAGGTTGCTGGAAACTAAAGAAATCTTGACAACAATTCCATATATCCTCTGGTGAGTTGTAGAGTAACTTGAATGGGTTTGAGTGTCTCATGTGATGATTTTTGTAAACACCGGTGAGTTTGTACTGAGTGTAATGATGACAGGCTGTTAGACAGGATGAACATATTAGACAGGGGTGACGGGATACTTGTCTTCATGTCTACATCTAGTTCTTTTTAAAAAAGAGAACAAGAGCATTTTGGTTTTAGTTGGGGGTCATGTGATACATTCTAGTAATGTGAATTTTTGTGGCGTGCATGGTGTCTTTATCAGGTTATTTAAATAATTTATTGAACACTGGATTTGTTGTGGCCTAGTGTAACTGGGACAAACTGTAATGTCTTGATGTTGGTGAATGAGGTTATACTAGCCATTAGGCTGTGATAAGAAATTGTGGACAGGAAATTATAATGTGGTTGCAAAGGCATTGAGATAGACAATTGGTTGCCTGCTGCAGTATTGGCATTTGTTACTGTTTGTCTTTTTATGTGCTATTGATACAGTCCCATAAAGGACAACTGTATCAGTCCATAACTTATGGTACAAAATCAGAATCTGTAAACCTGGAATACATGTTTGATGTTTGCAGTGTATCAGAAAAAAAAAATACAAATCTAATGACAGAAACTAAATTCAGCACTGACATGCTTTTTATTTTCGGTAGTAACAATGCACTCCAAGTTGTTGATGTGAGCCTGAATCTCCAAAAACTAGCCTGACCAGAAATGTTCATTAGAAATTTCATGTCCCACGCTATTTCTGACTACCCTGCATCTTCATCTGTGAACTACCACTGACTTCACACTTAATTAAAATCACAAACTAACCTTAGAGACTAGGCCACAACTGACAGACTACAGGCCTGTAGTCACTATCCCAGCTAACTCCCTCACAAACTAACAAAATAAAAATAGGCTAAACTAAGTACTGCGTTTAGTCTGGCTGCTGAATAAATGCTTTACCCACACTTTTCATTGTCTGTAAAAAGGATGTTTATTATCTTAAAACGTCTGAGATGCAACTGGTGTGATTTTCACAGTTCAAATTCATAGAATACTCAGACTGACACTGACAATGAGAGTGTCAAGGCACGTACTGTCATGTCAGAGAACACCTTTTTTCTCTTCAACCTCACACAGTGACCCATATAGACCTCTTGGGTCTACTCTATGTCAAGGTCAAAAGTTAAAGTTAGGCTTCGAGACTACCCCTCACTGTTTTTACATGGCCACTGCACAAGGTCGCCTTTAGTTCAATCACAGTGATGCTATCTGGGTACTGTGATTCCAGCTCCTGCCTCTGCATTTTGCTCTGCTGGCTAAAAGACTAATTTATCAGAAAATAAATTAAACAAACTATACAAAGAAGAAGTAACCCCACTTTCATAAATTGTTACATCATCTTATCATTTCTGTTGAGGAAATTTATAGTTAATTTATGGTAAAAACAAAACAAAAAGACAAAACATTAGTATTTATAAACATCTTATCCAGTTTTGCTCTTGGGTTGAATATGACATTTCTAAAAGTAATTCAATCCAAAGTGATAAATCGAAAACAAGTAAAACACTTTCATTTGGCACGAGCAGATTGAGTTTTGAGAATATACCTGTGTTCACTGCTGTCAAGAGAAAACAGTCACTTTTTAGCTATCTACATGTAAGGAATAATTTATGGATGGGAGTACTTTCTCACATGTATCAAGTGTGTGACTTTAATTTACCAAAGATTTTATTAACAGCTATAAAAATAAAAGAAAAAACCCTGTAGTTTGAAAACGATTAAAAATTGGATTTCTGTAGTCAGTTTGTGGTTACAATTATGCAAAGTGTACAGAAGCGAAAACTCAACAAATGTCCAGATACAAAATACTGAAGTCTGAGCCCAACTTTTCTGCTGTATCGGTTTATTTCTTTATTTATTTTTGCCCTACCCCCAACAATCTTACTGACTACTACCACTGTAGTAAGCAAAGGTATGCACTGTCCTCTGTCTGGAAGACATAAATACGTTATATTCTTGCAGTAACATGCTTTGATCAAAACCAATGCAACAACTTACAACTACTTACATACTTTTGGTTAAGGAATTAACTGAGGTTTTATAAAGCCCAAAAGGAGCAGGTTTTGTTGAATGATGTAATAGGAAAATGTTTGTGTTCAAGTATTTTGTAGTTGTTAAAATTCAGGTTTGTTTCGACATAGTTTGTAGTCTCAAAGGGACTTGTAATTGATTTTTCTCCCCATAGAGTAAAGCACATACTTTGAACACCTAGTATTTCCCAAATTATGCTCTCGATGAGAGACTAATGCATATCTTTGCTTGTGACAGTGCCACACATATACGCATCAAAAACATGATATTGTTTCCTGATGTATGTGAAATTTTATTTTACACTTTTTTCACTGTACTCAGAAAAACAGAAAATGTGTGTTCTGTCAGTTTTTGGTTCTTAAAGTTTACATTTTAGTGAATAGATGATTTGCACATTTACGCAAAAATCAACATGCTGTTCTACGAGGCTTATGGTAGGAGAGGGGAACAAAACATCAGACTCTGCCGATGTTTGTGATTGGCAGTGTTTATAATCCTTAAAGGAATATGTCTTACTATAAAACACAGTGGCTCTTCACATTAAAGACAGTATTTTTATGAAACAAAAAACAAAAAAACGACAAAAAAAATCTAATGTGATTTTAATGGCTTGTAGGATATATTAATTTAAGTTTCTGATTTGTTGATTTTAGGACACTTAACCCGGTCTGAGAGGAACTGCAGAAAGTTTGGATATTTATAAGGAGAGAAACTGGGTTTAGAGACTGTGAGTATTTTCCGTGTGCTCACTTCAGTGCTTTTTCACAGTGTTCTCGCTACATTCCTGTGATTCTCTGGTGTTACAATGGTACTATAACGCCACACTAACGTTGAAAGAATGTTAGCTAGGTAGCTGAACCCCTAACCACAAACCTCCTTCTCTCACCCCCCCCCCCCCTCTATTGTGCCTAAAACACATTTTAATAATGATGTATCTTTTTTTTTGAGTTGCCATGTAGCCAGTCACCCTAGGATTAAAACAAACTGATTTCTTGAACTGTTGGTTCAATCTCATGCAGAGCGTGATAACACTGGCCCAGACAGGGAGGAGAAGCCACCATCACATGCTCAGAACAGCAGCCCAATGTTTCAATGCTGTCTTAAGAGAGAAGTGCCTTGTGTTACCCCAAATTTTGTAAGAACAAGTTGATGTAAATGTTCATTTACCTCAAATGTTTACAAAACTGTTACTAAATAAACTTTTTGTACCATATATATTCGACGTGCCTCTGCAATTGCTTCTTTGGTTGTGCAAAACTTTTGGGAAAGGATCAGAGACAGGGCACCACTTGAGAATGAATTACATTAAGAGGAGTCTGGCATGTTACATGGCGAGTATTGGAGAGTGTTAAACATGGGTTTTATCAAGGCAGATAGCCCCACAGTATTACTTTAGAGAGCTCCACATGACCAAGGGAACTTACTGTGCTGATGACAGGAATCCGTATCGGTTCCAGACACACACACACACACACACACACACACACTCAGAAAGAGAGAGAGAGAACTCAAAATACATGAGACAGAACAAAAGAAGTTTACCCTAATTTCTATAATAAAAAATAAAACAGGCTACATCTTATACAATTGTAGAACTAAAACACTTACTGGTCTTCCGTATAGATATCAAATGAGTCTGTATGTAAAGATTGTCATTTTAGACTCTTTAGAAGTCACATATTAAAATAGACTATGCTATATCAATTTAGACGATATGTACATTTTATCTGGACCGATTCCATCTTTGCAGAGGAGCTCCAACTCATTAGCCCATGACCTATAAAGTTATCACCCCCAGACTCCAAATTCTACACAAGGATGTGAGAATGTGAGAGAGAGCTGAGAAGGAGGCAAAAATGACGCTTGAACCACAGGCCCTCCCAGTATCGCAACGTACATAAACACACACACACACACACACACACACACACACACATAAACACAGACAAGCAATTAAAGTAACACTGCAACAGTTTCACACTTACAGGCAAACATCTATCACAATCCCACTCTGTGTTGTCTAACAGCCTGTGACAATTATCAACTGCTTGCTGTACAAGACTCTCAACAGAGGAAATCCCCACCTTCGCACACAAATTATAATCAGTTAAGGTGTGCACGGGATAGAGTTCATTCCACCACCAATTAGCCTAACATCAACGTATGTCTTGAAAACAGTCCTAATCTTAACTGACAAAGACACAAGGCATAAAGAACCCTGTGTTCACTTCAACTGGGTGTTTTCCTTAAGCAGGCATTTACATTTTCAGCTTTCTGTAGCTGTTGCTTGGGTTTGGGGCGTAAACAGTCATTAAGAGTGTAGCTGGGCTAAGTCCAGCTACAGGTTAATCACATTCAGGGACTTAACTCCAGGGACTGGGACTCTCAGGGTTCAGGGACTCTCACCTAAATTCCTCCGTGGTGGGGAACGAGCAGGACCATGGATGTTGGGGAGAGAGGACACGGGCTGGAGTGGAGTGGAGTGGAGTGGGAAAGCCCTTCTGCATGAGGAGCAGGGGAATGTGCCTTAGGCTTGTTCCTAGTGCTGCCAGAGGAAAGAAAAAGACAGACACAAAAAAAACATCACCCATTGTGATTGTTGAATATTTCTGATTCATTTGGTCCACTTCATCAGTCCATTTGGCGAGGACAGAGGATTCACTTATTTGAGGGCATAGGACATAGACTATTTTTCTGGTAGCCTACCAGAGGTGAGGTTGGGATTGCATAACCAATTCTTTTACTTTTTTTTGAGAGAAAACTATTTACATAGCCTACAGTTGAGGTAGGCCTATGTATAATCTGAAGGCGGCAGCAATGTTTAAGATACTTCTCATAGAATTGTTCATTACGAAACTATACATTTTCACTTGCAAAGTTTATTAGGACACCACCTCACTGACAACTGGTACAGTAAGAACACGTAGGCCTATTCAATTGCAGGAGATTCTGTATTGGTCATCACTGGTTAAAGCCAATTAAACCCTCTTGACAGATTGACTTGGCAAAATGGCATATATGCTAAACAGAGCAGTACATCTTCACATGGTATTTAGAAACCTCAGCAGAGCAGTAAATCTCTAAATGGATTCTGGAATCCCAGTGTTAACTGTAGTGTATGGAACCACAATAAAATCAACTAGACTGCATTTCCGGCGGGAACTGCGAAAGTGTGCTTGCCCTGGTAACATTATTAAATTAATCTGTCACCATATGCCTATGCCTACGTTTGCAAAGAGGAGAACATTTTAATTTGATTCACAATGAAACGTTACATTTAATGTACATGTTGACAATAAGTAGGCTAGTTTTGGTTGTTGTTGGTGGTGTTAGGCTACTGCATCCCTTAGTTATGCCTACAATGCAAAATTGTTCCCTCGCGATTGGAAGCTCCTGTAGACGCATTTCAAAACACTGCGACGTGAAATGCCAGAAAAAGCGGTTTGTGAATAGGTCTGTCACAGACGTTTGTGAATTAACGTTACTCTTAGTAAAAAAAAAATAGATAGATATCTAATGTCAGCTATATATAGCTAATGTTCTCCTTGCTATTTCAGTTCGTAAGTCTGAAAGTCGTAAGTTCGGTGTCTTTGTCTCAAAGGGCCTAGGCGCTAGAGCTGGCCAAAAATTAGGGAGACGGGAATAAGAAAACTTAAGAAGAACAGTAAGTGTGCTGCTTTCAGCCCTAGGTGATAGCATAAGGAAAATAGTAGGCCTAAGCATGTAACGTAATCTTGTAGAAATGGATAACAACTCATTAGGAAAACACCTTCAGGACACTAATATTATTCATTCATATCTAAAAGAGTCTGGAACTGAGGACAAAAGACAATAAACAATTGTCCCATTGGGGGCTAGTTGAGAGAGAGAGAAACTCTGACACCAAAGACAGAGGACATATGAAAAAGATATTGCAAGCAACACCTTTGGTAGGCTAACGAAGACCTGACTAGCCAGCTAGCCATTAGGCCACGTCTTATTAATGTTGTCCCTCTAGTTGCCCCTCCTAATCTAGGCTTAAATTGCATTAGGATGTTCATATTTTGCAAAACGGTTAAATAATTTCTTAAATATGCTAGAAAGGCCTATCAGTTAACATCTTACTAGCCTAGCTAACAGTAAAACGTATAGCTAATACACAAAGCAAAATAAGAAAACGGATATATTAGGCTACACTACAGTGGGTAGAAATAAGCTGTTGTATAGCCTAGGCCTACTTACAATAAATATAGTTGAAGAAGATGGGGATGAAAGTTATGGGAATGAAAATGCGAACCTCTCTTCCAGTTTTCATGTAGGCCCATGTTCCCTACAACGGGAAGTCTAGTAGTAAATTGGAAGCCAAAGACCATAAAGAAACCACAGAAATGTATTAAACTAAAAAAAAAAAATGATGCAGAATTACTACATTTGAGATAACCTAGCTACTGATACAAAGTATACAAATGTAACCACTATTTCCACATTAGCCTGCATGAAGAACAATGATTAATGGATATGAAAGAAGACCTCCCAGCGATGGTATCACAGATCTTATACATTTTTTAATAAATCTTTTTTTAATGGACATGTTTTATTGTCAATTTTCATCAAAAGATGAAATTTATGAATTCAGCAGCAAAATCAAAATCAGTTTTCAACATCAACAAAATGTCAACCATTTTCAGAATGTCACATTGTTGTTCAGAATGTTTCAGCCATTTTCATGAATGTTACATTGCAGCACCACAATTGGAATGGCTAATGATGGCAAAAGAAAAATGAGAAAAAGTCAACAGAGTGCACCACTAAAGAGGAGAGAGTGACAGGCACACGGAGCACAGACCAGTGCAGTGGGAAAATATGGGGGTTGGGGGATGTCCGTGGAAAGAGAGAGGAGGTGATAGGTTCTGGAGTGGCCGGTCCAGTAGCTGTGGAGTGTTGGTGGATGGCCTGTCTGTTGGTCAAGTGCCTCAGTGTGAGCCTTGAGGGCCGGGGGGGGTATTGCGTACGTCTGCTCCAGCTCAAAGCCTAAAACAGACAGGGGTTTATTTATAGCCTTTAATCACCTAACAAATTCACACGGGCCCCGCTGCCCGAATACTTCGGCCTCCCCGTTGTTTATTTCAGGAGTGTCCTGGATGTTTGCATGGGGCCTTCACACCATACGTTACTGCACACACTGGCCCCAAGTATAAACTTTCCATTGGGAGCAGCATGAGTAACGCTAATGTGGTGGTAGCCTACCAACTATAAAGCTTCAAATGAGCTTGGTATTAAATAAGTGGTCTTGAGTGATAAAGTCATTAGATTATAAGAGGGGTAATCAAAATACTTAAAAATAATAATATTAATGTTATTTATGGCGTGGGTAATTGACTTTAGTAGTATTATTTGTAAAAATTTACAAATTTGCAAAGACAATTTACAGTAGATTAGCCTGTACTCCACCTCGGTCTGTGTTGTGTTCCCATAACCATGGAGTTTCAGTGCTTACATTAGAGGTAGAGGCCTGTCGCTTTGAAAGATGGTTACAAAGTGGTGAGGCCAATGTTATTTCAGAATAGGGGCTGCGAGGGTGGCTAGAGGTTGATGCTCCACAGCAACACCTACAGGTTTACAATCAGACTTTACCACTGCAACATGACAGTTATTTAACTCCACTACCCTCACCCCCTGCCACCTGTCCCATAAAAATTCTTTGATGTCAGTATGTGACATTCATGTATACAGTCAGGGTGCAAATATAATATTTGAACACACTGCAACAGCTCTGGGGTGGAACGTAGCTTGGATAAGTATGTGGATCTGTAACATGGTGAAGGTGCGTGTACACATTTATGTAATGAATATGATAAATGTACAACCCCAAAACAGAAAAAGTTGGGACGTTGTGTAAAATGTGAATAAAAACAAAATGTAATAATCTGCAAATCTCTTAAACTCATATTTGGTTGCAAAAAGGATACAGACAACATATCAAATATTGAAAATGACAAATTCGACTATTTCATGGAAAATATATGTTAATTTTGAATTTGATACCAGCAACATGTTTCAAAAAAAGTTGGGACGGGGTAACAAAATGCTGGAAAAGTTGTGTAATGATAAAGAAAACAAAAGGAAGAATGTTTCACAACTAATTAGGGTAACTGGCAACACGATTGGGTATGAAAAAGAGCATCCCAGAGAGGCAGGGTCTCTTACGGTATTCATCCCTCTGTAAACCTGTGAGCACAAATGATGAAACAATGTAATTTTAATGCTTCTTCACATGAATATGTGACATTTAGGGAGTTCATCATCTACAGGACATAATATTATTAAAACATTCAGAGAATCCAGAGAAATCTTTGCAAACAAGGGAAAGAGCTGAAAAACAAATTGGATGTCTGTGGTCTTTTGGACCTCAGATGGCACTGCATCAACACCAGACCTGTTTCCAGACCTGTCATTGTATGGGCTCAGGAAAACCTCTGATAACCATTGTCTATGTGCCCAGTTTGATACTCAATTCAAAAACTGCAGCCAAAATTGTAACAGCTAAAATTGCATTGAGACATGATACAGAAAATACCACCCTCTTATCTGGGCCTGAGCTTGTTTAGAATGGACTGAGGTAACATGGAAAAAGGTCCTGTGGTTGGACCAATCAAAGTTTGCCATTCTTTTTGGAAATCATGGACTCATCTGGGCTAAAGAGGAGAGGGCCTATCCAAGTATTCAACATATCCAACTTGTTTTAGCGCTCAGTTCGAAACCCAACATCTATGACGGTGTGGAGGAGCATTAGTGCCTACAGCATGAGCATCTTGCACATTTGGCAAAGCACAATCAATTCTGTATAATGTATACAGGTTTTGAGCAACATATACTGCCATCTAGGTAATGTCTTTCCCAGGGACGACCTTGAATATTTCAGGAAAACAATGCCAAAATAAATTCTGCAAATATTTAAATAGTCTTTCTCCATAGAGGAAGAGCCCAGGCGCTAAGATGGCCTGTCTGCTGTGCAGATTTGTCACATTAGGTGCATCATGGAATGAAAAACATGACTAAGAATACCCCATACTGTTGAGCAACTGAAATCCTATATCGGGGAGTAATGGGACAACATTTTATTTTCGAAACTCTAGCAACTGGTGTCCTCCGTTCCTAAACATTTACAGAATTGTGTTAAATGAAGAGGTGAAGCAGCACAGTGGTAAACATGCTCCTGTCCCAACTTTTTTTGAAACATGTTGCTGGCATCAAATTCAAAATTTACATATACTTTCATGAAATAGTCCAAAGTTTCATTTTCAACATTTGATTATGTTGTCTTTGTCCTTTTTGCTGCTATATATGGGTTATGAGACTTGTATATTGTGACATTCTGGTTTTATTTGCATTTTACACATCCCATACACATGTTTTGGGGTTGTAATATGCAATAAATCTGATTCTGTTAATTATTTTACATACATATACATACACCGTACATAATATTATCCTGTAATCCTGTGATGTTCATCACTACAATAGCAGCACACTTGTCCCCAGGATTTTTGCCGATGGAGTTGGGAGTTGCTGAGAGAAGTAGACCTCCCACCACTGTTTAGGGTGAATAGTCGTCGGTGTGTGGGCAAATGGGTGACACCCACTGACTCCCTGTGTCTTCTGAAACAGGGATAGGTCATCCTAAATTTAACTTAATCCTCCACGGTCGACCATTTAAAAACAGACTCCCCCAAGGTTAAGTTGGGCTGCGCAGAGAAGCCAGTGTCATGGCTATCACAACAAAACCATGACCTCTTCCCTCTGGGCAGTGGGACAGACAAGCACAGCTTTGAATAATCAGTCTTGCTAGAGGACAATTACTTTGAGTTTAACAAAGTAGGGAGCGACAGTTATTTTACACCATCTTGTGAGATCTAGACATTATTTTTCATTATAAGTCTTTATTTACCATTTTTTTGCACGTGAGTTTTGGGTGCAGTGCATGTAAAAAAAAAAAACAGGAATGCAGTTGTCATCCATTCTGCTTCCCTCTTTCTTTCTGTCACTGTGGCACAGCTGTGCTCACTGGCACTCACCCTCCCAACCAAACCGTCCCTCCCCCAGCCCCTGTTGTTTTATAATTAAATGGTGACATTAGTTCATATCATGTGATTCGAAAAGAGGATTCATCGCACATTAGAGACACTAATCGCCACCTATAGTCTGCGGGCTGCCTCTGCTGAGAGTCTATCCCCCAGGACCCTGCTGAGCCAAGCGCTTTCTTTATGCCCCCTGAAAGGGCCGGGGATTGAGCCCAAACAAAAAAAAGCCCCACGAGGGTGAAAAATGTTTTGACACCCGCGCGCACTCTCGCAAGGCTGGGTCTGTGTGAGCAGCGCAGGGCCGGGGGGTTTTGAGCTTGCAGATCAATGGGGCAAGTTATTGGAGTCTGGCCAACTCTAACCGATGCAAAGGAGAGAAAGAAAAAAGCTGCCTCTTCAAAAAAAAAAAAAAAAGGAGGGTTTGTCATACCTGCATACAAATGCACATAAAAAAAAAACGGCATATTGTTTTTAAGTGAATGCATGTACAGCTGCAGCTTCGCATGCAGAGGCCCTTAGATTATGGTTTCTGGAAAAAAAAAAAACCTGCCCTTGTTAAACATTTTTTAATCTGATCGCAAGTCCAACATAACACACACACACCCACTTCCTCGTAAAAATATACAGTACACACACACATGGATGGGGGTGAGGTCTGTATGCCGTGACACAGTGGTGGGGAGTCCAGGGGCAGTTTTACGTCAGTCTCACTCTGGAGGCAAACAGAATGGATGTTTTCCCAGATGCCCCTGACATCTGCACCTAAAGGTCACCCCCACCAGACATGGATGATGAGTATGTTATAATGGTGTAGGACAGTGATGTTAATGAATAGTGTTTTTACACTGCTCCCCCCTCCCCTCAATGCACTACACTGCCCCCAGTGGTGGGTATGTGACCCCCCCCCCCCATAACACAACACTAACCCTGGGCATCCCACACACACTTGCCTTTTGCACAGTGGTGCCCCCTGTCATGACCACATCAAATTGCACAGTGAAATAGTGACAAGCCAGAGAATTAAAGGGAAGAATATAGTTATAATAGGTAAAAGCTCTTTGGTCCTAATAGGACCTTTAGTCACACACACACACACACAGCAGAACTGTAACCTCAGTGCTCACACTAACATGTATTACAGTGGTATATCATGGCCTTACTCACCTCTCTCCCAATGATGAGCTGTCCCTGTTGACCTTTATTTGCATTGTGTTGATCATATAGCATTGTGGTGCCAGAGTGTATGCATTGCAGTATATTATCCTAAAATGTCAAGAGCTCTTGAAAATCATCAAGGTGTTTCTATTTTCGGATTACAACTTAATATGTTCTACTATACGGTAAATTGACACCATTCCAACACATTTCACATGTTGTTGAGGACTTTGGATAGCATTCCACACTTCTCACTGTCCAGCTCTGGAAGGCACATCTCACTGCTTAGCAATACTGCAAACAGTAATGGGCTACGTATACAAAACATTGTAATACTGACTTATTAAAAGTGTAAATTCCAAAATGTTACCATTCTAGTAGTAGTGTTTTTTTTCTGTGTAAAAAAGTTACCTCCATTCGAGACACACACACACAGACAAAACATCCATGCATCTGTTAATAACCACAGAGGAAGCAGCCTGGAAGTTCATGGCTATAAATATCTGGTCAAAGCGGATGACCGTATTTTATGTCAGTGGTCTCCACATAGACCCACATCATGGGTAAATCCAAAAGGTTTACAAACAATGTCAGATGACTCAAGTGACTGATCAACCAGGCGCCCAAGGAGATAAAAAAAAAGTCGCTCATCATTGTTTACTGTAGCCAATCACTTGCTTCGGACCACCTCTTGGTATGTGACATCATACCAAGCGACCTTGAGCCTCGAGTTGGTGACATGACACACCCAGCCCAACCTGCCTGCCTGTCAACAGTCAGATATCACTGCTTGTGCCGTGCCCGTCTGTCAAAGAGACGTAACCTCAACAGTAACCACGCCTTTAGCCATGGCAAAAACCAAACCCTGTCTCCCAAATTCCTTCTGAAGACCTGTGTGATCCTAACTCTGTAGGCTGAGGTGGGGCTGGGGGGGTAGAGCAAGAGAGACCTTCTGGGAGGATATTAATAGCTGGACAGTTGCTTATCCGCTCCTCAACATGGAAAGCTTGGCAGGCCTCCTCTATATTTAGCAACTGTACAGTATGCATACTGGAGCCACGTAAGTACTCTAAACACACTCATACTAGTGCAAGAAATAACCGTGCTCCTACACACACACACACACACACACACACACACACACGAAGACCTAGATCCTCCTTGCCAACTTTTGGTCTATCTGGTGGACATGTTTGCTTAAACACCACCAATATGGCATAACAGACTGAAGTCGAGCACATTTGACACACTGATTTCATTTCACACACTCTGGCAGACACAGTGAATATATGGATTTGAAATTTATTCTAAGAAAATAAAAATACAACATAAACTTAAATGAAAAGGTATGAAGTAACCGTTTTTCCTTCACATAAATAAAATTCCAACATTGAACAGAAACCGAAGAGATCAAACGCAGCTTGGATGCAAGTAAAAAGTTTAACACAAAGTATGACACGCTCACCAAATAGGATGTCTCGACACCCACATTTCAGCAAAAAATGTTTAAGATGTGAAGTCTTCAACGCATTTGTGGCCAAATGCTTTTGTTTATTTCAAACTTAATATCCACAAAAAAAGGAAAGTCAAAATAAGTAAACTGAAATGGAAGAGGAACAGTGGCTTTAGAAACTCAAACAGCCCCCCCCCCCACCAAAAACAAACACATCCTGCATCCTTTCCCTCTCCGAAACGAGCAGCAGAAAAACTGGGAGAGAGCGAGAAAGAGAAAGAAAAGAAAGAAAGATAGCAGGAGAGAAAGAAAGAAAGAAAGAAAGAAAGAAAAAGAAAGAAAGAAAGAAAGAAAGAAAGAAAGAAAAAAAAAAGAGAAAGAAAGAAAGAAAAAAGAGAAAGAGAAAAAGAGGGAGAGAGAAAGACAGAATGAGACAGACAGGGAGAGAGAAGGCATCTTAACAGGAAGGGAGATAAAGGAGTGAAATCACACT
The DNA here is from genome assembly GCF_018492685.1 of Alosa sapidissima. NCBI lineage: Eukaryota > Metazoa > Chordata > Actinopteri > Clupeiformes > Clupeidae > Alosa > Alosa sapidissima. The sequence goes on along the minus strand of NC_055958.1, from coordinate 32,027,641 downwards.
GGACAACTCCTGGCCTGGATCAGGTTCTTTAATGTTCGTACTGGAGGAGTGAGTAGGAGAGATAAAGAGCATATGTCCACACACACACACACACACACACACACACACACACACACACTCTCACTGGGGATCCCTCCACTTATGAACGGAAATACACATAGTAATCAAAGTTCAATCAATCTTAATAAATAAGTCATTTAAAAAAAGAAGAAAAAACAAATTGGGGTCAGAGTTAGAGCAGAATTCAGGAAGCTTTTTTTGACGAGTGTCCGTGTTGTGTGTGTGTTTTTTTTTTTTAATCCTTTTTTATTATTTAATTTTCATGGATTTTTCAGGAACAAACACTTTCCTCTTTCGCACCTCGGATCCCCTTCACACCCTAGCTTCACTACTGCGGGTATTTACAAGTCGGAGCTGCCCAATCTGGGCATAGTAAGTAATGCTACATCACATATACACACACTCCTCCCCCCCTGGGAAAATACAAAAAAAACAAACAAACAAGACAGACAAACAAAAACAAAACAAATAAAATCAAATCATGAAAAGCAGCAGTCTGGATTTTTGCTTTTCGTGTTCATATATATATGTATATATATATTTTTATGATGCACCCCACTCTCACACACCCACTACCGAGTCTGGTCCTTCTTGCCCATCTCAGGGTCGACCCACTGGTCATAGGTCAGTCTTTAAACACACCGCCTCATCACACACTTCCTCCTCCAATGTTCTAGGACCAGTTCTGATGCGTGTGGATGAGGGTGAGGGTGAGGGTGAGAGTGAGAGTGAGGTGGAGGGAAGGCTAAGGAAACAGCGTCCTGGACAGAGGGCTTGTGGGTATAATGCCAAGAGACACACGTGTGTGTGTGTGTGTGTGATGTAGTGACAAACACTCAGAAGGGGGCTGGAGGAACGATGCCAAGAAGCAGGGGACACGTTCTGAGGTTAATCCCTTGCAACCTCCATATCTTTCTGCTCCCCTGTGTCTTCATCGCCCCTCTCCTCCTCTTCCTCCTCCTCAGGGCGGTTCTCCTGGTAGATGTCCTTGACCAGGAGGACGCGGGTGAGCAAGCTCTCCAGCACGTTTCGGTCCAGAGGGGAGCTGCCGAACCACAGGGCGCCGCCTCCGCCCGACGCCTCGGGCTGCATGTAGAAGAGGTCCGCTCGCTGCCGCACAGACACAGGGCTGCCAGAGAAGATAGAGAACAAGCATTTTGTTTTAAAATGAGAGAGAATAAAAAAAGAGTGTACGTGTAATTGTGAATTGTGGGGGGGGGGGGGGGGGTAGTGAGAAAGGAACAAACAGAAACAAAATATAAGAATACAGAAGGAAAGATGGAGCATCAGATATGAGGAGAGCACAGACAATGTGCTGAGAGAAGAATGAACAAGAAGGCAAAGCCAGATGAAATAACAATGATGACATGATGGTCCAGGCACATACAGTGCACTCTTGCATGCATTGTGGGAGATGTAGTCTATCCAGCCACTGGGAGGAATAAAGGACGCTATCTGCAGTACAGGAGCAGTCTGTTACTCACCACTTAGACAGGTACACTTCATAAAGGCGACACTCCTGTTTCTTCACTGGACAGTGGCTGGAGCCTCCCGACCCGTCGTCGGGCTCATAGTCATTCTGTTGCCGTTTCCTCTTGTTTCCCGTTTGCACTGTCAATCAAAACCAGCAAAGCAAAACACAAGTATTACAATAAGTCATATTCGAGCAAACATGCCAAGATTTATCACATCACCTTTGACAAGCACGTAATGAAGCAGTTACAGCCATTGATGGCGCCTTTCAGTATGGATAAGGGTTAACAACTTCACAGGACTTAATGAAAGGAACATTTCTGTGCCTGAAGTTATAAGAAATGATCAAAGCTGTTTGTATCTAACTCTAAGCGCTGATTTTCAGCATGTATGCTACCTGGAAATTCGCAATCAGCAACCATGCGATGTATTACATATCAGAGCACACTTAACCGTCCATTCTCATTTATCCTCAGATAACCTAAATAACAAGCTGGTGTCAGATTCACATTTAAACGAGCCGAGTGCTCTGTTTTGGGGGCGTACCCTGGTGCTCGTCCTGTGATATGGAGGGGACGCGTATGCGGACCGAGACCTCGTGCGTGAGCGGGTCGGTGCGGCTGGGCCCGTACACGTTGGCGAAGGAGAGCCGCAGGTGCTGCTCCACGGTCCGCAGGCCGAAGTATTTGGTGTTCAGGTAGACTAGCGAGCGCAGCAGCGCCTCCGGGCTTTGCTCGCCCAGCTGACCGCTGTCCCACAGGCAACGCTCTTGCACACGTCCCCACATAGAACCTACACACACACACATACAAACAAACAAACAAACAAAACATAAACATGTTTACCATTACATGGACATCCACATCACAACAGAGTTGCAACAGTCTCATCTGATCTGCCCTAGAGGATGAGAGGTCCAGCAGTAGGTTTTTGAACGTTCTAAGTTCCGCAACAATTGAAGGTTCTAAAATTCTATGTTGAATTCAATGAACCCAGATATTCTTTAGAACGTTCATTTCTCAACATTCCCGTACTCCTTTAAGGGTTAAGAGTTCCACATTCAGGAGTACCCTTCTAACCATTACCATGTCCTCATATCAAGTTAGTCAACACCATATTTCAGGATGTGAACAGCAAAAGTTATAATCATAGGACATTCCTGCTCATGAACACAACACAAAAGGCTGACTATGACTAGACATGACGATGATGTAGCACGGCCTTGCCAGGATATATAGAGAAAATCATGCTGCTTTGACTCATAGAATACGCCATTAGGCTCTGCCAACCTTCAACAGCCTTTTGTGTAGGACTAGAAAAGACGTGAAAATGATGGAAGAGGGTGAGTGTGAGGTGAGTGTGCGCCGATGTGTGTGGTGCTGGACTCACCGTCAGGCAACACGCTGGGCTGCCAGTCTTTGAGGATCTTGTTCAGCTCCTCTCCAAACTGCCTGTAACAGGGATCACTGAAGAGGTCATCCGTCCTCCCTTTGTCCTGCAAATGCTACACACACACACACAGACACAGTCTTGAGCTTTCATTGAGTTTTCATTACTAACCATTATCAAAGGTTGTCATGATATTCATTTTTCATGAGGAGTTGAGGACAGGACATCCCTGCATTATTCCATTCTAGCTAGATCATCTGCCCTGCTCTTCACATATACTTGTAGCCACTTGGTGCGGAGAATATTGAGACATGCCCTTTATGACATCACTGAGCAGAGGGTAGGTTAAGGTCAGGTGGACGCAAACAGTGTCCTCATATTTCATATACAGTCAACACCTTGGTTCAGGATGTGAACAGCAATAGAGCTATAATCACTGGACACCTGGGAGGGGGATAACGGACCACAATGAATTCTGGGAATGTTGTGCGGGCCTCACTCAGAGTTGCTCGGAAGTTCACCACCCCACTGCCTTGACGCCCTCTCACACTCTAGGGAAGTTTCTGAGAAGGGGACGGGTCGGAGTCAGGGCTATGCACACACACACACACACACACACACACACACACACATCACACAGGGCTGGTCCTATGTAACAGCCAGCGGAGCCATTTCAGAGAGGCGATAATGAAACGGAGAAGGTTTTCACAGCGAGCCAACAAAAGCAGTCGCTGCTTCGATATCCTATGGCATGTAGATTGAAACCTGGTCTCTCAAATAACAGCATGCAGTTCCTCAGTAGACCTCTTTACCTTCCATAGCAACAGTGGTCGTGGGACTACAACCACAACAAACTAATGTACTGACTTCGCTACAGTTGTACCATGGTATTTCAATTACGTTTTTTGATACGGCCCTGTTCTCAGGGTCATGGCTACTGACCTTGTGATTTCCAAAAAAATAAGCTACTCCAGGTTCCTACAACTTAAATGGAACCCCAAACTATGACAAATCAATCTAAGTGGTGGGTAGGAATGTGCTAAAGTTACAGAAGCCTATTGTACATTCTCAAGGAGTAAAGAACATCAGGTCTCATGTGACATCACACAGAATGTTTTGAAGGCACATTTCCAACAAATATCTGACTGAAAATACATACAGACATCAGCGAATAAAGGTATTTGTTATATGTCTCTACAGTTCAGAACGCTGCTGAAAGTTTCATTACCATGAACAGACCTTCTCATTGTCCGTATGTCTGATAATTCTGTATGATGACCGCTGCAAAAAATGAATGCCCGCTACAATGCCAAGGGCAACAGGATTTGTGCTTCTGATTCAAGTCTTTCATATCATTCCGCAGTAGTCCATTTACTTGTATAGCAAGTAGTACTTTGCTATGCAACATCTGAAACATTAAAACTCAAACTATTTGTTTCTTGGTGGAGGCCACAAAACGGTAACAGCATTTTGCAAGTAACCGTATAATAAGTTGTATGATAATATGTTGTCCACCTGGCATTATCGGAAATTAAGTCCCTTCAGGACAAAGCTAAACTTGTTTGCCCCGTCAGACTTATTTTTCGAAAATGCCTGGTGGTTAATAACTTGGATCCATTTACGTACAGCAACCACACACACCAGTCTCCTGGTCTCACACACACACGTTCCATCCCATGGTGGTGTCTCACCTTCTGGATGCTGAGACAGAGGTAGAGGATGCTGTCGGGGGCATAGCGTTCTCCTTTGGGCCGCCGCACCTCTCGTACGAAGCGGGACAGCGCCTGGCTCAAACGGGGCGCTTTCAGGGACAACAGGTTACTCTTCACATGCACACCTGAGGCAACAGGGAAAACACCAAATCACTATGACCATAATAACATCCTCGTTTTCATTCCACAAATTATCCTATACGACTACACCATTGGACCCTCTACATCCTGTATCCTCTACATTTTACCATCACATGCCTATGCTATACAACTGCTCTATTACGAACATCATCTACCTCTGAGATAAAAAAAACCCCTAAATGACAGGAAAAGCAATGGGGAATGAGAAGATACCTACCCGGCCAAGTCCTCTTGATCTTTCCTAACCTCAAAGTGGTCATCAATACTGCTTATAACCTAGCCTACGATTTCATTAACTTCCCTTTTTAGCCATCGATAAGCTTGTGTGTGTGTGTGAATTAATTCCCCAGAGTGTACAGGATGGGTTACGGTCAGGTAGACCAGAGTGATGTAAGCAGTGTCCTCATATTTCATATAGAGTCAACATCTGGGTTCAGAATGTGAACAGCAATAGAGATATAATCATTAGACACCATGGAGGAGAGTAACAAACCCAATGAACTTTGGGGAATGCTGTGCGAGCCTTGCTTATTGTTGCTTGCAAGTTCACGAAGCAAGTTAACCAAGTCGATCATACACTTCAACAAACAATCGGAACATAATTATCAAATTGATCACATTTCCAATGGTTGCTCAGACAACCATTCATAACTTCTACGTTACTAACTTTCCAAGCCTTCTAGAGGGGCGTTCAATGTTTCACACCTCCTCACTCTCTGACGGTCTCTAAAAACCTCCCATTCCTTTTCCTGTCCTGCCCCCTGTGGTGGGGACTTCACAGGACTCACCTTGTTTGGGTCCTTCCTGCGCAGGGGCGTCTGTTTCCTGTTGGGAAGCGGTGGCGGCCCACCTCCTCCAGGCGTTGAGCCCGTAGTGGGGTCTGAGGGGGATGGCCCCCTCCTCTGACCCGGCCCCGAGATCGGCCTCCGCACACGGGGACGCAGGCGCAGGGGAGCCCTCCTCCACCGCCTGCCGCTTCGATCCCTACACACAGACAGACAGAGACAGACAGACAGACAGACAGACAGATAAATCAAACAGATCGACAAACCAAATCTGCTTTATTAGGAGGTCTTTGAAAGGAAGCTTTATGTTGCTGAGAGTATACCCAGCTAGATTCAGAACTGGGCACAAATACAGAAGTTTTATTATAGTTCTGCTGGAGCACAGGGTACTTAAGGGCAGACGTGCGCACTGGCTGCAGAAATGTCCTCATTTCATAACTCACTCATCACAATCATCAGGATGTGAACAGCAGTAGAGTTGATTATAATCATAGGACAGGTGTGTGTGTGTGTTTGTCTGTGCACACTCACATGGCTGTGCGCGTGTGTGTGTTCACAATCTAAAAGCGTGCGCTTGCGTGTGTGTGTGTGTCTGTCTGTGCACACTCACATGGCTGTGCGCGTGTGTGTTCACAATCTAAAAGTGTGCGGTTGCGTGTGTGCGTGAGGTCAGTACCTTCCGTCTGGCCCTGGGTCGAGATATCTCTTCCTTCTCCTCAGCTAGCACAGGGGGCAGTGTGAAGCCCATCTCTGCATCCAACCCCTCTGCTACAGGCACAGGTTCCGAGGCTGTATGGAGAAGAGATGCACACACACATTCATTTTGATGGTTATGAACGCACACACACACACACACACACACACACATTTAGATAACACACATACATTTAGATAAAACACACACACACATTTAGATCTCACACACACTCACGCACGCGCGTGCACGCACGCACACCACGGTTTCCACTGTCTGGTAATATGCTTTCTCTGTCTATGATCTGCAGGCTTAGGGCCTCCTCGAAGGACATTGCTGGTCCGCAGATAATTTGTGGCACAATTGAATGCAACCGCGGAACTCTATGAACTCATGGAACCGTGGACCGAAAGAAAAGTAAACTAAACATTTTCCAGATTAGGAAATATTTCTTAATTTATGGTTATCAAATAAAGAGGCATAGCATTAGGGGGTAGTGGTGTGAGCGCTCATTCAATGTGTGTGCGCACATCTGCGCAAGTTAAACTGTTGAACCACTGGAGATAACGTGGGTAGAAGCAACAAAACAACGGTATTTAAAACAATGAACAAAGCGGATTCTTGCTGTCCATGAAAACAGCATAGACACTGGCTAGTCTAATCCAAAAAATGGAAATAACGGATCTTTAAATTGACACTAGTTAGTTAAGTAAGTAAGTAAGTAAGTAAGTAAGTAAGTAAGTAAGTAAGTAAGTAAGAGTATATATACTCTTTTGATCCCGTGAGGGAAATTTGGTCTCTGCATTTATCCCAATCCGTGAATTAGTGAAACACACTAACACAGTGAACACACAGTGAGGTGAAGCACACACTAATCCCGACGTAGTGAGCTGCCTGCTACAACAGCGGCGCTCGGGGAGCAGTGAGGGGTTAGGTGCCTTGCTCAAGGGCACTTCAGCCGCTTCCTACTGGTCGGGGTTCGAACCGGCAACCCTCCGGTAACAAGTCCGAAGTGCTAACCAGTAGGCCACCGCTGTTGGAGTTAAGCATGTTTAGTAGGCTAAAAAACATGTTGCATTCTATATGGCGTGATTATGTCATTCTTTAAGCTACATAGCCTGCTTCCAGTTTTCCTCAACTTGACTAATTAAGAAGCGATAATAGGATATTTGACCGGCATGTCATCAAAATCTCCGGAAAATGAAACCTCTGCCGGTCACTTTTTTTTCCCGTTTCAAGCGGAAACGCTGACACACACACACTCATTTTGATGGTTATTAACACACATTTAGATCATGCACAGACACACAGTAATTTCGCCATCTCCAACAGTCTCCTGCATGGAAGAGGAGAACCAAACTGCTATTCATCTCAGTTTCTCTCGCTCTCTGGTTCCATTGTGTGTGTGTGTGTGTGTGTGTGTGTGTGTGTGTGTGTGTGTGTGTGTGTGTGTGTGTGTGTGTGTGTGTGCACACGAGTAGCAATGGCATGGAGAAATGTGAGGTACTTAATTAAATTCTGTATCATTTCTTTGCATTCAGCCCATATGGGCTTTGCACAGCACATACACAGTACATACATGGCACACACTGCCCCCTGCTCCCAACTGATAGCAGGACATGGGGAGACGCCGACACACGGATGGACCAAGAGCCCAAAGAGGCCTGCAAAGCCAGCGTAAGCCCAATGAAAACCCCCTGCAGTGTTACAGACTGACCACTGTCCAGAACCCCAGAGGGTCAATGCTGCTCTTCTCAGCACATACCGTTGCATAATGTCGGGGAGCTCGCCAATGGCCCAAACTTTCGTTTGCTTCCACTGCCCATCCCCCCCCCCCCTTCTCTCTCCCTTCCTCTTACTCATCAATCCAAATCCTTTTGTGTATAAATATCCAATCTCCAAATCCCCTCTGACGGTCAGTGTCACGTCCACAGATGACTGTGGGCCTAAAAATAGCCGTCCGCGGAATTTCAATAGAAAAATGACTGTACCCTCTTCCAGGAGACCAGAGACCCTCCCCTCCACACAACCACCACAACGGCTGCCTTTATGCAACACCTCTCCGCCAAGTGGCGAAAGTGTTGCCGCGGCAACCGGAGAGAGTAACCGATGGCTCCATGGCAACAAAGCAAGGCTTTGATGATATAGTGATTACAGTCAGTGTGTGATATATAGTGGGCGTGGTCTCGACCCTATTATGACCAAAGTTAACTTTGTAACGAGAGAACATAAATGCGTCTAGTCTACCTAATGGGAAGTCGTTTTCCAGATCCAGGTCAGGCTCGTACTTGTCCCCCTCTTTGTCATCCTTCTCCTCCTCCTCCTCTTCTGAGCTGCTGCTGCTGCTGCCGCCGCTGCTGCTCTCGCTCTTCACCCTCTCCCTCTTCACCTGCTGTCCAGCTCCCAACACCTCCTCACTCTTCACCACTGAAACACACACACACACACACACACACACACACACACACACACACTCCTTTAAACATGTCTGCTCACAAGGAGTAAGTGAGCTCCTCTTACACCACAGAGCTACATAGAGAAGCATGATTAAGAGCTGCATCCAGAATAAACAAACCTCACATATTTAATTCATATTAATATTTACTTGTAAGATTACCTTTAAATTAAAAATAAATAAATAAATAAATAAATAAATAAATAAATAAATAAATAAATCTTAGGATCGTCTACAGCAAAAAATGTAAATATTTTTTCTCTCAGGTCCTCCACCTGCTCACCTATGAGGTCGGGCTTGGTGTCCTCCATGGCCAGCAGGTCTGGGGGCAGCTTGGCCCTGAGCTCGTTGATGGCCTCCAGTATCTGATCCACGTTCTGCAGCGTGGTGGGCAGGACTAATGGCACAGGCACCTTAGAGGAGACAACACAGTCAGTATGTGAGGAAGGAAGGAAGGAAGGAAGGAGGTGAGGAAGGGAGGAAGGAAGGAGGTGAGGAAGGAGGTGAGGAAGGAGGTGAGGATGGGAGGAAGGAAGGAAGGAAGGAAGGAAGGGAGGAAGGAAGGAAGGAAGGAAGGGAGGAAGGAAGGAGGTGAGGAAGTGAGGAAGGGAGGAAGGGAGGAGGTGAGGAAGGGAGGAAGGAAGGAAGGGAGGAGGTGAGGAAGGGAGGAATAGTGTAAAATGAAGACAGACATGTGGTAGGTGGGGAACAGAGGCAAGAAATGACAAGTTGACAAGCAGATCATGTGAATTCCACTGAAAACAAAAATCAACATGCATGCAACATGCAAATTTCTCTGCGTCCATTTACAGTAAAAGCATAAAAGATATGGAAAGGGTGGGTTACAATACAAGCGAGCAAAAATAGACAATTAACTCCTAAACTCCTTTTGGGGTGAATATAGTATCAATTTATCAGATAAAAAATGAAAACTATAGACCCTTTCAACAATAAAAACAAAAACAATGCTTGAACGTTCTATTTGGGCCCCAATCTACTTCCTCTGCATTAAGATAACATATGGAATGTTAAAACGGAAGTCTTGTGGGGCCAATTATGATGCTGATAATGGAACTCTTGAAAGGGTCCATAGACCGTAATCAAGAGAGTTCCATTATCAGGATCATAATTGGCCCCACGAGGCTTCCGTTTTAACATTCCATATGTTATCTTAATGCAGAGGAAGTAGATTGGGGCCCAAATAGAACGTTCAAGCATTGTTTTTGTTTTTATTGTTGAAAGGGTCTATAATGCCCGGAGAGACAGGAAGGTCGACAGAGGCGAGTTCTTACTGGGATGGGCACGGTGACGGGCACAGGGGTGGTCTGGGCGTAGAGGTTCATGGGCACAGGCACGTAGATGGGCACCGGGATAGGCACAGGGACGTACTCCTTTTTCACCAGCTGATCCGTGCCGGCCTCATCTGAACACACAAACACTGTTTATGTGCTTAGAAGATATAAAAGTGTACACTCGGGAAAGCCAGAAGGCCGTTTCTTTCCTCTACACCCCAAAGTTGAAAAACTCAAGGTAAGCAGGATGGCACCACTGTGTCAAATGTGCTTTTGAGAGAAAACATAAAGCACAACAGAGCTAAACAACCAGCTTGATCTACTTGCTCATGTTATAAGCGGCTTTTTGGATGTTATGGACAATTGACAGATCCCAAACCCCGCCCCTTTTTACTATGTCACAATGAGGACTTCGGAGGACCTCAGTGAACCTCGGTCAATTTTGAATTTTCTAGTGTCCATTCTGTAGCCTACAATACGCCGGTTATGCAAATGCTATAATGCTTCTTTTGCGAGTAGCCTAAGTAACTAAATAACTAAAGAGCTCAAAAAGGTTCAAATATATGCCTGGGATACTTGTAGAAGTGACATCCGATATCCTGACCGTGTGAAACGCTAAAAGACATAGGCCTAACTTTGCATAACTTTGGATAGGCTGCTACTTTTCAGTAAAGAAAAGTGAGTGTGTACGAAAATGTTCCCTTTATTTGTGTTCATAACTACACACAAAAACATAACTAAACCTGGTTTCCACTGTTGAAACGACAACATAAGCCTACGCAAAAAAATATACCTTGCAGGAACTGAACTCGCACACTCATACCATTGGAAGACGTGCAAATAGGCTACACCTTCAATCACGTTTCGCCTTACACACAACAAGAATACTTTCAGCTTTTAGGCACAGGCTACCTTGCCATGTTTAACTTGGGATAGAAGACTGTTCACAGAAATAAGCTAACGATCATTTTTTCAACAAACGCAATAATAGCCTATTGCGATGCATCATTGATGGCTGAACGAGAGATAGCCAATGTCTTCTAAAGATCAAATCATGTGCCGATTCAAAACTATGCCTTGCTGTATAGGCTATGCAGTGTCGAAATTGCCAATATTACAGTAGGCCTACTACATTGCCCACATTTAAATTAAGTATAGCATAAGAGGGCACTGATGAAGTCTTGTGCAAGACGAATCATGTCTGCAAACTGCAGATATGTCGTGCGTTGTATGGGTTTAAACTCGGGTAGATCTAGTGGTTTCTTTTCAATAGCCTACATTTGTATCATGTTTATTTGAACTCTTCCTCGTTTATTTGAGCTGCTTAACAGGCTAGCCACTCTCCCAAGTTGCGTGGGAACTTGGATCTGCAGCACTTGGTCCCATCTTTCCTTTTTTGGTCCCACCAATTAATCCTCGAAATATGGTTAGATTTTCTTATGGACACGTCAACACCATATGTTTGCACAGACCTGTTTATTGAATCAGAGTCACATCTGCAGCAAATAAGGTAACCTACCTGCTTGTGATAACGTGCTAATTGTTTATCCCTGGTTAACATGCATCCCATTAAGATCCGTAACACCAGATTGGTTTCTCAATTTGTGGTGTTCCACCTCGTTGATAACAGCAGACATTGTGAATGCGTCCTTCCGCATACTGAAGGCCTTTCTGGCCTCTGTTTTTTGAATATATCAATATTACTTGACGCCCAGAAATCCAGCATACACTGTTGCACTCGGCTAAATGGTGCTGCGTACCCATGTTGAACAGGCGTTCTTGCACACTTTCCTGCAAACTTGTCCGACTTAGCAACAGTAACTATAGGACTGACAATGGGAGGAGGGGCTTGGGATTGGTCAATTGACTGGAGTGTTACAATTCAGTTGTTGCTTTTCACTGACTGTGGTCAAAACACATGCATCTGTACAGAGGGTCAAATCAAAACCTGCAAGCAATAACACAACCACACACACACACACACCTGTCTGCAGCTGCTTGCTCTGCATGTGCGGCTTGCAGTAGGTGGCCTTGGTCATAGTGAGGGGTTTGCACAACACCGCCTTGTTCTTCACGTCTTTCAGGATCCCTCCGCCCGCGTACGACACCGGGCCCTGGTTGAAGAGCTACGGGAACACAGAAAGCACATTTAATCCCATGACTTAAAACGATGTCCAAGACCACCAACTGTAGCAGCAGAGAGGACATAATCTAAACTCTCTTCAAGAGGGCAAAAACACAGGAGCTTTTTAGCTTTTTAACTTAAACCCTCTGAGTAACTTTCGCGGCTCGACAACTCGTCATGATTGAAGTGGGATAACTTAAGTATGCACCTCTGACGAACACACCAGCTGTATCTTCAGACACACACGCACACACACACACACTCACACACACACACACACACACACACACACACACACACACACACACACACACACACACACACACACACACACACACACACACACACACTCACCGTCACCTTGGTTGCTTGCGTCTGCACACCAATTCCTGCCAGAAACAAGAGAGACCACGTGTCAGCACTGAGACCATGAGAGACCTTGAGCCAAACACAGGTACGTGTGTGTGTGTGTGTGTGCACCCATCTCAGACAGGTGACAGGAGAGGGGAGCGGTCACCACAAGGGAGGACGGTACCTAAGGTCGTGTTCTCTGGGCCCTTCTGGGTGGCCATGTTGGGCTCGTTCTGCTGGCAGTAGAAGCGCAGTAGACACTGCTGGTCACAGAAATGCTTCATCTCCGAGCGCCACTGCACAGACTCCGTCAGGTTGCCCTGCACCTTGCAGCAGTCGCAGCGCGCCGCCTGGTGGACAGAGAGAGCAAGTACAACACTGCAGTCATGCTCCGTGCTTGGTTTCCATATAAATTGATAGAAATCTAATATAATCTCTATGAGGAGTGTTATTAGTTTCAAGCTTACACTTTCCAAATCTCGAATAGCCAAGCCATCTATGTACATAATGTTGACACAAGTTAATAAAAAGCATAAAATAACAAAAGCAATTTTCAAAACTATTCACATAGTGGTAAACATTTTATTATATATATTTAATTAAAATATCCCACATCAAACTTGCACATTTTATTATGGGGAGTGGTAGCTTCCCTATGGCAATACCCGATTTGATGTTCATTTCTGAAATACGATCTCAAGAGCCTCAAAAGGTGATCTACAATCATTACCTACTAAAAGTTCCGCCCCGTCACTTCCCCCTCTAATCCAAGCCTTGTGACCTCTGACCTTGTAGTACCAGTCGTGGAACTTCTTGGAGCAGGCTTCACTGCAGAAGTCCCTGGTGACGCTGTCAAACTGCTTGGTGATGCCCCTCTTGCACATCTGGTTGCAGTGGTTACAGGTGACGCACTTGAGGCCCAGACGCCGCGCAAAGCTCTGTTTGAACAGCAGCTTACAACCTGCAGTGGAGGGAAAGGAGAGGAGGGAGGGAGGAGGGGTCTGATTAGCAAAAGGCTGCAAGGGAGGGCCCTAATCAATCATACACTTCCTGCGTAGGGTGGAAACCAGAGGGGAAAATCAACAATCTGATATCACAATCTTTTCCTTACGGTATTAATAGATGAAAAAGAAAAGGAACGCTGAATAACTACAGCACCCCTTATTCTAATAATGCATTCATGCTGCTGTACCAAAGCCCATCAGCGAGAATGTTCAGGATCAAGTGAGTGAACTGACCATGTTGACCTGCAGTGTGCGGGGGGTTAAGATGAGAGAACTGAGAGGAAGAGGACTCCATCTAGAGGCAGCTAAAGGCCACATGGCATCTAACTGATGAGAGGTTATCAGGAGGCATTTTATTGGATACAAACGCTCAGACGGCTGTGTTGCTGATAACATAGGTACCTAGATTTTCAGAGAACTTCATTGTTTAATTCTACTGGCTTAGTTAACAAAATAGTGTCAGTTACAAGGATACAAGGAAGTTTATTGTCACATGCATATAGTTACTGGAAGTAAGAAATGCAGTGAAATTATGTCTGGTGTCAGCCTATTTGTGCAAAGTGGGGGGGGGGGGGGGGGGGGGGGGGGGGGGGGGGGGGGGGGGTAAAAAGTGCAGTAGAAGAGGGGTTTAGTAGATTAAGTGGCAAGGGCTGCATAAGAAAGGTGAGGGAGGATTGGAATTGGGGGGGGGGGGGGCACCAACAAGGAGCACCCAAGAGCAACAGGGGCAAGGAAAAACTCCCTTACCAAGGAAGAAACCTTGGGCAGATCCACGGCTCAAGGGGCTAATCCAACTGCCAGGGGTCTTGGTGTGTGTGTTGGGGGGATGACAGGGGAGATGTGATAGTGTGCTGTGTATGTGGGGAGAGGGCAGTGTGCAATATGGGTGTTGGAGAAGCTTCCTCATGAGACAATGTGCTGTGTATTGGGGGGGGGGGGGGGGGGGGGGGGGGGGGGGGGGGGGGGGGGGCAGTGTACTGCAAGTATGGTGAAGGGACTTACTATTGCAAGCAGAGTACTGTATGTATGATGTATGTGAGTAGTGTGCGTGTGGGTAGGTGGGGGCAGTGTGCTGTAAGTATGTAGAGGATGTGTGTTGGAGAAGATCCTGAAGACAATGTGCTGTGTATGTAGGGGGGGGGGGGGGCAGTGTGCAGCAAGTATGTAGAGGAGGCTTACTGTAGCAAGCAGTGTGCTGTATGTATGTGAGGTGATGACAGTGATGATGTTAATGTGTGTGTTTTTTGTGTGTGTGTTGGGGATGGGGGTGGGGTGGGGGTGGGGGGGCAGAAAGGCTAGGCAATCAAGGACATGGGTAGATGGAGGAGAAACGCTAATGTACTAAATATCTTTTTTGGCTTAGGTATTCTTCTCTTCTGAACATGTACACATGTAGTATAAAAAGCCTGAACCAACAAAAACAAATAAATACATGAGCAAGAACCCACAAGACTGAGAAACACAAAAACACACACACACACACACACACACACGTGCATCATGCCTTGAAGCATTGTAGACATTTGCCATTAAACAATTATATGAATGCTTTATGCTCATAACAGTAACAAATGCTGCAGTGCTGTAGCCCTGACTATGTCTACATGCTGCGGGGGAGACTGTGCCGTGTTCAGCAGCGGAAAGAGAAGAGAGGAGAAGAGAAGAGAGGAGAGGAGAAGAGAGGGGAGAAGAGAGAAGAGGGGAGAAGAGAGGAGCACAGAAGAGAGAAGAGAAGATAAGAGAAGAGAGGAGAAGAGAGAAGAAGAGAAGAGCAGAGAAGAGAGGAGAAGAGAAGAGAAGAGAAGAGAAGAGAAGAGAAGAGAGGAGAAGAGAGGAGAAGAGAGGAGAAGAGAGGAGAAGAGAGGAGAAGAGAAGAGAGGAGAAGAGAGGAGAAGAGAAGAGAGGAGAAGAGAGGAGAGGAGAAGAGAGGAGAGGAGAAGAGAGGAGAGGAGAAGAGAGGAGAGGAGAAGAGAGGAGAGGAGAAGAGAGGAGAGGAGAAGAGAAGAGAGGAGAGGAGAGAAGAGAGGTCTCTGTTGGTTAGCTGCTGTTCCTGGCACAGGACTCAACTAGGCCAGCATTGACAAGCTGGAAACTAATGGAGTCTGAAAGCCTAATATATAATGCACCTCAAACAGACAGACAGACAGACAGACAGACAGACAGACAGACAGACAGACAGACAGACACTGTGATTTGTAGCCGTTCAGCTAGCTGTCTGAGAAAATTATACAATACTAACTTGAGCTGAGACAGCAAATAGAGTTAAATGACCCAATGAGTTTGTATGCGACATAAACTATGTGCTTGGTCACGTTCCTGCCATTTGATTGACAGCAAGCTAGAAACAACGAGAACTATGCAGTACACTCCACCTATTAACAGTAGGCCAACAGGTCAGGAAGGATGTGAAGGTTCATTTGATTTTGAAGTAAATAAAGGCAAACAAATCGTGAACTCATTCTCTGGCCAGATTGCCGTGGCTTAGTTATTAATGTTATGGAAGAAGATGGCAGAAGTGCAGCGCTAATGGCAGTGCTAGAGGAGAGGCTGGTACAGACCTTCGCCGCAGAAGGGCCGGCTGACCCCGGAGAATTTGGCCGTGTCGTGAAGTGTCTTCTCCTCGTGACAGTACTCACAAAAGGCCACGATGCAGTGCAGTTTCTTATAGTCCTCGCAGCACGTCTTACTGCAGAACTGGTATACTTTATTCTGTAGCGCACACACACACACACACACACACACACACAGACACACACACACACACAGACACAAGCATGCACACACAGACACAGATCAGTGAGAACAGCTCATACACAGCGAAAGGATGAGACATCAGGCATAGCAGAGAACTAAAGCGCAACCCAAGAGCATCCACGTCACATCAGTCCTGGGAGAAGTAGGAAGTAATCTGAGGACTCTATTAATGTCTAAGTCCCACATGTTGTAATGCACATTTGGACCACAAAGCTATCAGAAAGTCATCGCTGCCTATAGCACAATGTAATAATCAGATACTGCGGTAAGGAGATATAATCCTGATCATTGCGCCTGTGTATCTGCATATCCCACCAGCAGCAGAATGCAGCCTACATTTTAATTGACGGTGGGAAGTCTTTGCGGTGTGCGCAGTGAAACTTTTCTATGCCAGGGAAAGGCAACTCAACAGTTTATGTTTTCACAGAAATGGGTCATGCATGTCATCACAGTGACCTCCCAAAATCTAATCAGTTCCTCTTAGGGTCCAAGTAAACATTTGTGCTAAATTTGAAGCATGTGCCTCAAGGCATTCTAGATATAGCGTTCGCAAGAATGGGACTTTCATGGTCACCGTGACCTTGAACTTTGACCACTGACCTCCAAAATCTAATCATTTCATCTTTGAGTCAATTTGAACATTCATACCAAATTTGAAGAACGTGCCTTGCGGTGTTCTTGAGATATCGCGTTTACGAGATCGAGGCAGACAGACGTACCATACTGTACGTACAGACAACTCGAAAACATAATGCCTCCAGCCACGGCTATTGCTAACACAGAGGCGTAACACAAGGCCAAGAAGCCCAGAAGCTAATAATGCTGCACTTTAAAGGGACACCAGGCAAGCCTGATGCTTTTTCTCTACGAAACTCCCCCTTCGCTCTGTCTGAAGCTCTTTTCCTTTTCTTTGCATCTTCCGTCAAGGGTTTTCGCTGCTTCTTCGCCGGCTCTGGCATTATACATACGCTTGCAACAATCGCTAGCGTTTCTTTAGCCTGCCTCTGTGCTGTGGAAGCAGGATGTAAACTGATCCTGCTTCGGTCGGCGGGTACGATACACTGCCCTGTAATGAGTCATTTAATCATATACCGACTTACGAAGATGAGTAATTAACACGAAAACTTTGCCTGTCTTTGTGTCCCTTTAATGGCAGTAGATATAGATATATATATATATATATATATATATATAGATATATATATATATATTTATTAGTTAGATTCTGAACTGAACTCTGAAAACACATCACCAGCCATTTTGCTGGGCCATTGGTTATAATGAATACATGACTGCCTGGCACATTAAAAAATTAAACCACTTTTGGCTTCTTGCAAGTGTAAACAGTAACATCAGCTATAACCGTAAAATCAGCCTGCCTCTTCTAGAGGTCACTGCTGCAGCAGCAGCAGCAGCAGCAGCAGCAGCAGCATCATCAGCAGCATCAGCAGCATCAGAAGAATCAGCAGCAGAAGTACACGCTCACCTCCCACTCCAGGGTCTCTGGCTTGAGGCTGAAAGCTCCGCGGCAATAGTTACACTTGAGCTGGATGTCGTTGCCTGCCGCAGAGACAGGAGCCTGGCCGTTGGTGGACGTCTGAACCGCCGCACTCTGGAGGCAGGACAGGAGGGGTGGGAGTCGAGAGCCGCAGCTATTAGATAATCATCTGCACGTATGCGCACATAGACAAGCACACACACCATGCACACACACACAAGCAACAAACACACACACACACACTATTTCTGCTTGCATAAGGCTTCTGTTAAGAGGAACTGTGTGTCTTCATCCTCCTTGGAAGACTCCTTTTCCATCTCTGCTACCATTGCTTCTGGAGTGCATTTCATGAAAATGTATTTTACTGCATTAAAAACAACACATTACAAAATGAATGCAAGAGCATGTTCAGATGCCTATTTCAGGCAAAATTACCTCCCGGTGAGGTGTGTGTGTGCGTGTAGGAGGGGGAGAGTGATGTCAATATGAGGTGGGTGTGCGTGCTTGACGCACCTGGAACTTGGTCACGCAATGTGAGCTGCAGAAGTTTAAGACCTTCCCCTCAGGGAGGGTGGCCTGATACTGGGGCAATGCGTTCCTCTTACAGAAGTGACACGAGGGCTCAACATCTGCAAAGGAAGAGAGAGAGAGAGAGAGAGAGAGAGAGAGAGCGAGAGAGAGAGAGAGAGCGAGAGAGAGAGAGAGAGCGAGAGAGAGAGAGAGCGAGAGAGAGAGAGAAAAAAGAGATGGGGGGAAACCAAGAAAGAAAGAGTTCAGACACAAGGGGGTGGGGGGGAGAGAGAAAGAAAAAGAGATGGGGAAACCAAGAAAGAAAGAGAACGCAGACACAGGGGGGTGGGGGACAGAGAAAAGAAAAGGAAGAGAAAGCAAACGACAAAAGAGAGAGAGACAGACAGAGATGCAGAGGGTGACAGACAGAGAGAGAGAAAGTTTACATAAATATGCTGCCTGCACAGACACAAAGTACAGTAAAGTACACCCTCTTTGAGTTCTATGGTTTTACGTATCAGGACATAATACAAATAATAATCTTGTCCTTACCAGATCCTAAAATAATGTAAATCTAACCTCAGGTGTAAAACAACACACAACACCGACACCACCGTGTCATTATTCATTCAACAAAATTAAGCCAAAAATTCAGAAGCAATGTGTGAAAAACTAATAATAAGTAATTGCATTCTGTATGATTTGATCAGTCCTTCACATCGTTGTAGAAGAATGTTGGCCCACTAGGCATTTGTTTACGCATAGCTCTCTTTTTCTTAAAAGTATGTTTTGGCTTTTTTGCCTTTATTATGACAGGACAGTGAAGGAAGCGAGTGGGAGAGAGAGCTGGGATGGGAATTCAAAATGACCTGGGTTGGACTCTGGAGCCGATTGTGGTATGGACACTGTAGTCAGTTGCACCACAACGTCCCCCAATGCAAAGCTCTCTTAAAGGGAAACTCTGGTCTAACAAAAACCTTTAGTGTCTGGTTTTGGATGGTAAAATTTGTATATTTTCATTTGAGACCAAAATGACGTCAAACTGGTGCAGTTTTCGAGCAAGACTTGAATAAGCATTTAGAACTGAACAGCATGAAGCATAGCCTTTGGGGGCAACCTCATCCAATCCATTTTATAAATACAATAGATGACAACTATTGGTGCTTGATTACTTAAAAGTCAGCTTAAGTAATGACTTCAAGAGTCCACAAACACAAAATGCTACACATCCCACCAAGATGGGAATCTCTCGCACACACACAGCGAGCACTCACTCTGCACGGCGGCCATCTTGTTCTTGTTCATGCAGGCGGTGGAGCAGTAGGGCTCCATGGCTCCCGTGGCCCCGATGCAGTGAGTCACGTCAAAGGAGCGGCACAGAGTCTTACAGCCAGTGCACGGTGTCATCTTCCCGTGAGCCTGTAACAACAACAACAACAACAACAACCACCACCAACTGAGGTGCATTCAAATTCTTTGAGCAGAGGCAAATGTTTGAAGTGAACGCGTTCTCTTTTAAACTGTTACATTTGAACCGTTTTGTCTTAAACTTTCCAAATGGCTCCATTTACACTGTAACCCTACTGTACCCTAACTATCTTCAGTGCATTTGTGTGTGTGCAGTGAACTCAAAGCAATGTGTGCGTGCAGTGTGTTGTAGCATAACTGGGTAATGTCATGGAGTATCGCTTTCCTCCTCCTTACTCTTGTCCACTGCAGAGGAAATTTGAAAGACAACCGTTTATCCCGCCCCACGGATTGAGCACTGCCAATGGTAAGTTCCCAGACCCTACATCTTGATATATCATATATCCCAGTATCGGAACTGGGATATATGTCTGCTGACCCACCATTAAGCCTTCAGCAGGGGAGTTTTGAACAATCTAACAAAAGATTCTGTTCCACAACAATGTAAATTCAATGAAGCCAGATATTTTCCAACAGTACCGGCTGAAGAGTTAACATGGGCAGCATATATTCCCATTGTGGCTCCCGTTCAGAAGGTCATTATCCACCTGGGACCATCGCACTCTCCATCTCCCTCCCTCACTGCCGGGCATGTGGACCCACTGACCTGCTTGTAGTCTCGTATGCAGTTCTGGCTGCAGAAGCGCTTCTGCTGCCCGTCCACCAGTAGGTAGTGGTTGGCGGTGGCGCGGTTTGGTAGGTAGTTGCCGCACTGCTCACAGCAGTTCATCACCAGCCCGTTGGCCATGCGGTAGCGGTTGAAGCAGGCGTCGCTGCAGATCTTGTGTGTGACATTCTTAAAGCTCACTTCGTGTCGAATCTGTAAAACGACACATTTCACGGCCACTTTCAGTACAGTTGATTCGCCTGTTCAGCCATAAAATCCATTTAAATAGGCAAAGCATTTTCATCATAAATAATTAAATAATAATTAATCAATACTGGACATTTGATAGGACACGATTCTTGATACAGGGTGATCGACATCTACACACAGACTGAAGAATACTATTTCCACAATTTCCTGGTGCTGGGTTCATATGCATTTGAAGACATAGTGTATAAGATTTAGGGAGATCAATCTGCAGAAGTGGAATATAGTATTCATGTTTCCATGAGCGTATGAACACCAGTAACTACAAATGTGTTTTCGTTGGCTTAGAATATCATATTCATATCTACATAGGGAAAGAGCAAACTAGCCAACCCCACTTCATCCAAAGAAGGGTGCTATAATCAGTATGCGTGCACCAATGTGTCCCTGATGAGTGATGCATTGTGGGCGATCACCCGTGTGATAAGATCCCCGGGATTAACCCATGTTGGCCCCTTGCACCCACCTCTGTCAGCTAACCTACAATAGTGGCAATTAGCCCAATAAAATAACACATACAGCTTAAGAGGCCTTTTAACAGTGTGTGCTCCCCGACACTCAAACCCGTGGACTTTGGTCAGAATTAGGGCTCCTACCCTGTCGACACGCTCGCTCACCTCCGTCAGTTTGCCACAGACGGTGCACTTGGTCTTGATGGCGCTCTTGGGGGGCACCTGCTTGTTCTCGTAGGCGGCCAGGCAGCCGGTGCTGCAGAACTCCTGGAAGGATTCGCTGGAGTCCACCTGGGCCACGATGGTACCCTTCATACTTGTGATGTCCCTGTGGACCAAAGGAGGAGAGCTATGGGAACCGCTAATCCAGACATACTTATTATCAACAGTCGACAGGTCTTACTATCAAATAAATAAAAAAAATGTCTGAATGGGTCATGCAAAGACAATTCGCGTATTTCTACATTATGCGTATTTCGTGCAAATTCAAATGTCAAATTGTTAGATGCTATTCATTACATTGCTACACAAAATACATACAGCTAAAGGTAAATGTGAATGTAAAAAAAGCATTCGAGCACATTTAAAATGTCTAATGCTAAAAGCTCTGAATTAAATCGGATGAGGGCGTACTTCTTGCACATGGTGCAGTTCTTCTTGGGCTGGGGCTTGTGGGAGAAGGCAGAGAGGCAGGGTGTGGAGCAGAAGAGGTGAGACGAGCCCTTGCGCTGGTACGCCGTCTGGCCCTTCTTCAGCGGCTTCTTGCAGTTGGCGCACGTGACCTTGACGGTGCGCGGGGGCTGCTGCGATCCCGAACCCGACTGGCCCAGCGGCTTGGCCAGGGAGGCGGCCGGCGACGCAGAGTCCACGCCCGGCTGCTTCTGGTTCCGGGGGAACGACGCCGACTGAGAGATCCAAGAGTCTGTTGCCATGGTAGAACGAGAACGAGAACGAGAACGAGAACGAGAGAGAGAGAGAGAGAGAGAGAGAGAGAGAGAGAGAGAGAGAGAGAGAGAGAGAGAGAGAGAGAGAGAGAGAGAGAGAGAGAGAGAGAGAGAGAGAGAGAGAAGGACGAGGAGGAGGAGAAAAGAGAATACAGCAATGAGATGAAGGCTGAAGGCTTGTGTGTGTGAATATCTCTATGCTTATTGATTTAAAAACTAGCAAGGCAACAACCCTAAGAGATATGCAAAAGAAAAAAACCCTGCATTCCTTTTGAAAATCCAGTTGATATGTGCTATGAAAGCTATATTGTCCTGGACCACAGGAGTACATACATCTGACCTTCACATTACCATACATCATTGAAATGAATGATGATAAAATTAAATATACCATAACTTGTTTGGGTGCATACTGTTGCTTTCAGCAGATTGTTAGTGCAGTGCAGTCAATGCAGCAGATGCATACAGTCTGTTGTATCTAATGCCATTTTTTATGTAGTGGTGTGCTGGGGATGTGGCATGAAAGTGAGGGATGCTAACAGGCTAAATCAGGGTTATTAAGAAAGCCAGCTGTGTCATAGGGGGTGGAATTCAGTTAGACTTTGGTGGTGGTGGCAGAGAGGAGGATGTTTCACAAGCTGATGAGCATCCTGAACACCGTCATGTCACCTTCAGCGACATGTTAATCTTCCCCAAATGTTCCTCTCTAAGACACGGGTCATTTCTTCCAATGGTAGGAATGGTCCTTCCTTCGAGATGAATAAAGTATTTATTCTTATTCTCATTCAAGGTAGACGGCAGTGAGCCACTGACCCAGACTCCATCAGAGCGGTCTCTGCCACTGACGACGACTACGTCGTAAATACCAGCATAGGGCTCTGGGAGAGCCAGGGAGTGCGCGGTGGTGAAATACAGGCCCTTGCCACAGGACAGCATGTACACAGACGTGATGGAAGGACCCGTGAACAGACCAGAACAGAACAGAACAGAACACTGGGCCAGGGCAAAAAGATAGGATCGTCTGGGGGAAGACCGGTGGACTGCAGTCAATGCATCATTCTATGCATAGCCTACACAGGTGAAAAATTATTTATCTAAAACCTTTAAGTATAAGTATAAGTAAGTATATATAGACTCTTTTGATCCCATGAGGGAAATTTGGTCTCTGCATTTATCCCAATCCGTGAATTAGTGAAACACACTCAGCACACAGTGAACACACAGTGAGGTGAAGCACACACTAATCCCGGCGCAGTGAGCTGCCTGCAACAACAGCGGCGCTCGGGGAGCAGTGAGGGGTTAGGTGCCTTGCTCAAGGGCACTTCAGCCGTGCCTACTGGTCGGGGTTCGAACCGACAACCCTCCGGTTACAAGTCCGAAGCGCTAACCAGTAGGCCACGGCTGCCCCAAAATTAAATTGGGCAATCAACCACTGATCGCTTCTGATAAAATATATGTGGCACCGTGAGTTCTGTACATCAATAGTCTACACAAGCCTTTCTGTGACCGTCTTCACCAATGTCACACATACCACCATATAAGGCCTGGCTTTCCTAGCATTACCTACAAGAATAACTATTTATACAAATGTCAGATACTTAATGGCAGAATTAATATAGATACATCTATTAATATAGAACATCTACTCTCATAGCAACACTTACAACAAGTCTTACTGATCCTAGCACTCACCAGCCTTTTTAAACTGACAAGTAACTGTTAAAAACAGCACTCACCGACGCACTTACTCTTACTGTACTCTAATGTTTTTTTTAAACTGTCCTAAAACTGTGAGAATTGTTCTAAAACTTACTGTTTACCATGTTGTTAGTCGCTTTGGTTAAAAAGCGTCAGCCAAATGTAATGTAATGTAATGTAATATACAGATGGCTGACAAAAAAAAATCTGTCATTATACAGAGGTCAAACAAAACGTCACTTCAAAACACATTCATCATCCACTAATCTGGGACTCAATCATAAAAATCTTACAGGGAACGAAAAATCTCTTCCATTAGCATCAACTACAAGAGCATTCCTTAGTGACCACCATGTTTGAGAAGGACACTTAAAAAAGTCAGCACTAAAACAGGCATCTTATTCTTCTCATCGACTTATTACTCCCTCAGGGATGACAAGAGGATATGTGAAATCTGAAAATTAGAATCATTTCAGTGCCAGGCCTCGCTCCTGTCTAGTCCCGCCTCTCTGCAAGTCCTCCCCCTGATTCATTCACATTGCCAAGTCATCTCAACCAAAACGCAAGGGGCTGGAGAGGACAGGGAGCTAATCTGATTGGAGCATGATGAGTCTGATTAGGCCAATCAGGCAGTCTGTTCCTTGGCCCCAATCACTGGGCCTGCTGTCCCAAACTCATGGGTCCAATAATCTTCATGCATTATATGAGCTCATGAATCTGCATATTTAGGGCACTTCATGCCATATATGGTCATATGCAGGGGGTCCGGATTTGTAGGGCTAGCTTCAGCCCGTTAGCATCCTCCATCTTTAAAAATGGCATCCAACATGTGCTCACTTCAGCCTAAATTTTCACAAACAAGTTTATCAGGTGCCACATCACTAGTGGACACAAACGCATAGTGTCTTAATAAATAGTTGAGTGAGCAGGCCATTCCCTGCTGAGAGGATCATTCACAGATGACATCATTTGTGGCTATTGGTACTGTGTCACCTAATTGGATTGTTTGTAAAAAACGAGAGCAGAATTGAGCACACGTTTTACACCATTTTTAAAGATGGCAGCAGTCCACTGAGCATATTTTTGGCTGAATTAGTTAGCCTAGCATTGGCCATTACAATGAAGGGGGCCGGGACTTCCTCCCCATCTCCATGGTGATGTGCTACATAAAAAGCAGGTAGTTCTCCATTACAACACCACATCTACACTATGCAACAGTCGGCACTTTCAACGTGGTCCTTTGGGTCACAAGCTCAAGCTCTTGCATTCAAGTTTATCAACATCGAGTTGAAATTGAACTGCTAGCTCAGATTCCTGTCTTACAGTCAGTCACCCATAACATACCAGTACAAATTTCACATTAGGAAGTTATAACAACCTTGCCAATATAGCTAGGAATAACCAGAGACTTTCAGGGGTATAAACTATACCACCCCCGCATAATATCTATTCATACATGCAGGGCAACTGGCATAATACATGCAGGGCAACTGGCATAATTTGGATTATTGCACTCATGGTTGGTAGTGTGGATGGAATCACTCACATATTCTTCATCGTTACAGGGCAGCTGTGGCCTACTGGTTAGCACTTCGGACCTGTAAACGGAGGGTTGCCGGTTCGAACCCCGACCAATAGGCACGGCTTAAGTGCCCTTGAGCAAGGCACCTAACCCCTCACTGCTCCCCGAGCGCCGCTGTTGATGCAGGCAGCTCACTGCGCCCGGATTAGTGTGTGCTTCACCTCACTGTGTACACTGTGTGCTGTGAGTGTTTCACTAATTCACGGATTGGGATAAATGCAGAGACCAAATTTCCCTCACGGGATCAAAAGAGTATATATACTTATACATATCTTTGTAGTCCTTTTGCCAATTAGGCCTGTGTCACTTCCCTATTCCATGTTGTTAAACATGCAGCTTATGTCCATATGTGTAGCAATCCAGAACCAGACTCAGAGGTGAATGGCCATCACCAACAAGGAACATGACACATAAGGGCTGGAAAAAATAAAACGGCTGGTGAACTGTGTATAGGAGCGTGTGTGTGTGTGTGTGTGTGTGTGTGTGTGTTTCCATAAGTCAAGTTATTTATAAACAGACCTTCACAGAGCAGAGCCAATAAAAGGTTGATTAACCCTTAAAGGAGTACGGTCACACTGGTGTGACGGGAATGTTGGGAAATTAACATTCTAAAGAATATCTGGGTTCATTGAATTCAACATAGAATTTTAGAACCTTCAATTGTTGCGGAACTTAGAATGTTCAAAAACCTACACCTTTAAGGGTCAAGGAAACACCAGAGCCAAAACATCAAGCATGTCTGTGACGTAATGGTCATTCTGATTCAACGTTCTGAGGCCTGCATTCCACTGTAGAATCACCTGGACATGTGTGCAGCAGTAGGGTGTGTGTGTGTGTGTGTCTTATCTTTCTGATTATCTGTGTTCAAACCAGCATTAGACCACTTTATCGGGCATCTATCAGACTTAAGAGAGAGAAAAAAAAAAACACCATCCTCTCTCTCCACACACACAAACAACAAATCAAACATCTAGCAGATATAGTAAAAAGCAAAGGGCCACTATTCTCTTGTGTAAGCCCTCCTCTTTTCACCTTTAAGCTCTAAAAGGAGGTGTGATGCTGGCTTCCATTGGCATGTATATAATTATATACCAGTGAGTGAAATGCTCCCTGTGCGACAGACTTCATCACAAATCCAAACCATGATCCACCCCTTGTTGCAGCTTGCTGTGAGAGAAATGTTTTCAAGTATTCTTATGAGCTACAGGTATTCTTGGTCTCCCAGATCTCAACTTGGTCTCTACAGTTCCTGATAATTGCCGTTTCTCAAATAAAATCACAAACTGTGATGTAAACCCTTCTTATCGTATAGCCTTCTACTGTATTGTGGGTGTCAATTACTTTCATTTTAAATATCAGATTGCAGGCCTGCGCTCCCACAGGAGTAACAGTGCAAAAGAGTGTGGAGCTGTGGAGCGGCCGAGCAGGACTTATTTCATGGGTGGGAAGAAACTGGTGTGATTGCAGGAAGGAACTCCCACAAAAAACAAAATGTATAAAAATGAAATAATGAAAAGATAATCCACGTTTCACATACAAGCACAAGGTCAGTGGGTTTTGCACATGCCAACATTTTCATAAGAGCTAGCAGGAGCAGGGCTTGAAAGGATCCATGTAAACGTCTGCCTATAACTTTTACAGATGGGATCAGGACAACAGACGAAAACGGCATATGGGAACTGGGCAAAACATTTTTGGGGGAGCAGGACTGGAAAATCCATCCCATGAAGGCCTTGCTTCATACAGCCCATGACTGGTGAATGTTGGAGCAAGTATTAAGATTCAAAAAGAACATTTATAAAGCTTTGAAATTTGGATCGAATGGCTCTTCCTACTAGCCTGGGTGAACCTAGACGGGGTCCTTTCCAAACAGACCCGCAGAGCAAATTCAAATTTGCTAAACAGGTTAGTCTGGGTTCACCCAGGGTCCACCCATCTTAATACAGCAGGTATCTCCACAGCAGTGTGTCAGAGGGCGAGTAGGTAAGGCTAGCCTAAAGAACATCGGCCCTACACATCGTGAGGCTCCTCTGTCTGTGCGCCATGTGTGGTAGTGTGAACCCCTTGTATAAGCACTAGTCTTTTGAAGTGTGCCCAGCCACAGACAACCAGTTGGCATCTGATTTGCATTACAATGACAAACAACCACAGTGCTGCTTTAAAAACTTGCATGTGTGCATTGTGGTGTGCTTTAGTGAGGCATAGGTGTGTGAGAGGTGAGCTCTTTACCTGACCTCAGGTGTGTGCCCATTTCTCTGTTCCCCACCCTGGAGGAAGGGTGCTTTTAACCAAGCTCCATGCAGTGGGTCTGTTGGTCTATTGTTTGTGTGTGTGTGTGTGTGTGTGTGTGTGTGTGCGCATTTGTGAGTGTGAGTGTTGCGCTCCTTACTTGGCCTTTGGTGTGAGTGTGTGTGTGTGCGTGTTGCGCTCCTTACCTGGCCTTTGGTGTGTGTGTGTGTGTGTGTGTGTGTGTGTGGCGCTCCTTACCTGGCCTTTGGTGTGTGCCCGTCTCTCCGTTCTGTACGGGCTGGCTGGCGGAGCTGGAGCTGATACGGCCGGGGTTAAAGGTCGGCGAGGGCCGGCTGGCGGCCGGGCTGGAGGACGCGGGAGTCACACTCTGGGCCGTGCTCTGGTTCTGAGCGTCCGGGTTGAGGCTGAACGTGCTGCTGATCTGCAGGCCGTTCTCCGCCCCCACCTGCGCCGCCTCCCCCTGCAGTGACGTCACGCTGGTGATCATCAGGTTCATGTCTCCCTGAGGGCACGTCGCCGACGCCGGCGACACAGAGCCTGCTGATGATTCTACTGTCGCCGCAGCAACCGCCGAAGCTTCCTCGGAAACGCAAGCGGAGGACAAGGAAGAGGCGTCCAGCGTGGTGACGCTGGCGATCTTGATCTCCGAGTCGGGCTCCGTGCTGCTCAACGGCGCCGCCAGAGCCTGCTGTGAAGATAATGAGGAGGAGGAGGAGGAGGAGGAGGAGGAAGAGCCCCTCTGCTCGGCCTCCTCCTCATCATCTATCACAATGGGCTCGCTCTGGGGCTTCGCAGTTGCAGCAGCGACAGCAGCAGCAGAAGCAGAGGCATCACCACCATCACCACCACCAGAAGTAGCAGCAGCTGCTGTTGCAATGGTAAGTGGGGAGGCAGATGCCATGGAAGATGCTGTCTCCGCTGTTGCCGTGGCAGCAGGCTCGGCGCAGTCTGTGGCTTCGGTCGCCGTGGCAGCCGCATCTCTACCTGAGGAGGTGGGGCTACTGCAGGGTCCCTGCTGACCCGACGAGGGGCCGTCCTCCACCAGCACCACGTCGTCATCATTGTCCTCCGCCAGCCGGGGCGGGGCTGTTGCCGCGGCGACTGTCTCGGCTGTGCTGCTGGCTTCGTCATCACCGGCTGCCGTGGGCGTGTCCTGTGTCTCTGGGGGAGTGGTCTCCATGGCCTCGTCCTCCTCCAGTTGCTGCGGCGGCGAATCCTCTGCGGTCGAACCGCCGCCCTCTACATCTGACCTGGGCTCCAAATCTCCGTCCATCGCTTAGGCAACCACCTGTCGCCGTGAAAAACACACACACCCAGGAGAGACAGGTGAGAGTGTGACAGCTGGAGGGCACAGGCGACCCCCTCCCTCCCCACCTCAACACACACACACACACACCCCCCATTGTCCTAAGGGCACCTGACCAACACCTGCTTGCCCAAACCAAAAAGAAGCAGGCTCTAAATTCAGTGGTATGATGCTGAATAGGTTGTGTGTTGAACAAAAGAAAAACCCTGAGCCAAGACAGGAGGAGGAGGATATTGTTAATGAATTAAGAGAACCTTCTTTGGTGAGCATGGAACTCAAATGGTTAAAACATTTACTTGCTGATTCATTCAGATTTTCATTATTGCAGAGAAATGCTGTACTCAGAGCCAAGAAGCTTACCAGGTGGTCACCAAAAAGATTAGCAATAAATTATCCAACAAAACAAGTGGTTGCCATGTTTTACTTTTGTTCTCTTGTTGAAACGATATGATTTACTGGCCACAACGATGGATCCAAATTATGCTCTCTCTGAAAATGCTTTTCTTTTATAAACAGGTGTTCAGTCATATGCTGGTGAACGCCATCTTGGCCATTGCTGTTGATGACCCCCTTAACAAAGCAATGACCCCATGACCCTGAACACACAAAAAACACAAAACCTTGCAGTGGTCAAACAATCTCTTTCTACATCACTAGACTTGTGACTGAGACCAGACATGCGTCCGCAAGTGCAGAAGACATACCTAGCTTAGCTGAAATGCCTGATGGGTTTAATGAAGGAAAGCATTCAAAAACAGGGATGTCCTTTTTTACCTGAACCTAAAGCAATCCTCCTGGCTGTAACAACATTGACTCCAGAGGAAGGGTGTGTGTGTGGGGGGGGTCTCAACAGTCTCTCTTCCCTCTTTTCTCCCTTTGTCTTCTCTACTACCTCCACTCCTCACTGTAGTCCCTATTCAGCCAATTTTCTCTCGCTCTCTAAGATTGCTGCTCTAATACTGATGCAGCTCCATGGTTGCCGTAGTGATGACACCACTGGAGGGATTGCATGACTGGAGGTAGACATCAGGTTGGATCTGTTTTGAGGAGCCACACACACACACACACACACACACACACACACACACACACACACACACACACACACCTCAATTCAGAGCTCAGACCAGGAATCCTCAATCCTTCCTGGTGTACTGGGCTGCTAAGACAACCACAGATGCAGACTGTAGCAACACTAGCCTATCTGATGCTTCAACATTCAGCTATACAACAACAATCAGACACTGAGAAACAAAAAAACAACCACATATAAAATTATGGAACTATCAGACCAAATAAATAAACAAATATTTTGCGAGTGACCAAGCTGCCATGCAGCTCCACAGAAACCGGGAGGAAACAAGGTCACAGTTTCCCTAGCCACGGGAGCCATCTTGGCTTAAGCCCCAATGCAGAGTCTCTGAGAAACAATGTCGCCTTTCACATGCAATCGATTCAGTCCTGAAATTAAGCTAACTACTACACCATGATGAGCACCATCCCATATCTCTTAAGGCTTTACCAACCATGTTAAGGAGAACACGAATATAACAGTGCTGGGTCCAAGACTCCAGCCAATAAAACAAACTATCCTATATCAAGCCCCCTCCTTTGTTGATATCAGAAAGACAGTGATCACCATACTGTAATCACGGAGGTCTGCTATGTGCTGCATCAGAAATTTGATGACAAAATATCCTTGTCGGGAGGTTGGACTTGCTTGAACCTTCAGCATAAGTGACAGTGACATTTTTTGCTAATCTTATCAAACGATGTCCATACAAATGCACAAATTTCACTGTACACAAACCAAGAGGCCGAAATAAGAGGTCTCTACTGTTTGGCACCTGCTGAAACATGCAACACATCCAAGCACTGGGGGATACTGCAACGCTGCACACACGCGCACACACACACACGCGCACGCACAGACAGACACACACACCAAAGTGTAAACATCACATACTTAACCTGACAATGAATCCCTGCCATGATCACTTCATCAAACCACTGGCAATATGAATGTGATTTTACAGGACATATCCAAATGGATGTCACTCATGCCTGAATTTAGTAGCCAAACCGTCTAAACGAAAGCTCCATATGACACTGAATATCTAATTTAAATGACTGACACATGGCCAGGCCAACCTGAACATCATCATATGGATCACTACCTTCACTGCGTTATATTATCTGGTTCAGCATGAGCACTCATTGCTTCCAAAGCTACTGCACTACCCCAGCACATCTGCCCCCATATGGCCTCCTAGGGTAATTCAACTCCTCCGGAGGCAAAATGAAGACTCTGGAGAGGGCCAAAACACCACCTGATATCCATGTACCTTTCTAGCCTTCCGATCTTATGAAAAACTGATCATTCTGACATGTCTGTTCCTGCTCATATTGAATATTTATTTAGTTATTTATCTTTAGATAATGTTTCAATTACGCGTCACAGTCGGAGCCCATATAGGCAGTTAAGTGGCAGAGAGGCACAAGCCCACAGTCGGAGCCCATATAGGCAGTTAAGTGGCAGAGAGGCACAAGCCATCAGGGTCTGGTCACTGTTTTATGCGCCACGCACACACACTGAGACACCACGGTCCATGCATATGCTTTACCGTGCAATAAGTGCATGGCTCACCATGGCAAGGGGATGGCGTCCAATAGAGGGTATGCAAAGCCTTGGGTGGGACAATGTGACTGAAATTATTCAGTGGTTGTAGGGCCACTTAGGATTCACACGTTGCCATGAAGTGACGGATTTAAACCCACTAAGGAGTCAAAGCCGAGGCACCAACCCCACCAGATGTACAGCCATCAAGACAAATTTCAGCTCCACGCACACACACTGACGAAAACCAGGCCGAGTCGAAAACACCTCATCTGAGCCAAACATGCAAGGGAGGTTGAACTCCTCTGCTGGCTTCAAGGCTGCAATGCAGCGCTGTGAAGTCTCGTCACTGTGTTCCCATCTCCGGTTAAGAACCTGGATTATGAACTGCAAGACCTAAAAACCGCACCAAAAGCGCTACCTTGACGCACAGCACCTCGGAGGCGCAAACGTATTGCATCTACCATAAACGGCAACCCAACCACATGCATCTGCCGATTTGAAAGATACCAAGACCCCCCCCAACACAGACAGGCAAGATTAAATGCAGCGTTCTATCCATCACGTGATCTGAATCAATTCACAGCAAATGCATTTAAAAAGTGTTAAGATTTTGGATTACTCACCACCGCTTTAGAACGAAACGGAGAGGCACATGCGCCCTGCGATGGACAAGTCACCCTGGCTCTGATATAACGCCAGTGACTGACTAAGGTTTTTTTTTTATTTTGGCCCGGCGTGTTTATAATGGCAAAGTTACCACATTAAAGTAAATATTTCTTTTGTAGCTGTCGCTCTATGTTCTGTATAAATAGTCTATGTTGCACAATCGAGTCAATTTTCAAAACATCCAGATGCGGTCGCTGGTTAGGTTCTAACAGATCAACTCTCTGGTCCAACAGCGTCATCTTTCATCGCCTACCGGTGCCGTTTTTAATATTACAAGAGAGCCTTCGCCTCCGGCTCAAAGTAGGGCCTTTCCAGGCCGTGCCCTTGACTCATCAAACACAGTGGTAGCTAGAACCCTTGTTCTATCTGGTGGACCATCGCCTTCACTGTCAAAGCGATCAGATACCGACGCACCTCGGTCTTCGAGCTTTCATTTCAGCTCATTACAAACTCAAAGTCGATAGTTCAGAAACTTTTAATATAATATTAACGTAGGAAACAGAACATCGTGCTCGTCGACTCTGACGTCTCTGAACAGTTCAAGAGCAGGAGGGTGATCAGTTCATAGAACCAGCTAACCATGAAGCGCGTTTCAGCAAAGAGTGTTCCGTTCCCACCCCTGGCCTCCTCGCGCATGCAGCCATTGGATTAGCGGCGAACTGGAGGGAGGAGAGCTTGCTAGACTGCGCCATTGTTATAACAGGAAAATAATCGCAAATTATTCAACACCAATATCGGCATGTGTATTAGACAGCCCCCAAAAAGTAGCCCCTCTCTACAATGCACACTGAACTGATACTCGCGTAACTAGTCTTTGTAGCTAGCTACAGTCTAGCATTAACGTTACCCAATCAACTCTCACTGTGACACTGAAAACACACTTCTAGCACAACGTATTACCTAATCATTTGGCACATCAAATTATAACTCTACATGCCGAATAAAAAGTACCCCACAACAACCACACTACGTACAAGTTCGAGACGTAAAGAAGGCACAGCACTGTTTAATTGGAAAGTTACCCCAGAGCGACAACCCCGGGCAATCAAAGAAAAATACACGTGGTTACCCGAAGGGGCGCTAGATCATAGCAGTGTATAAACTGCGCTGTTAAAAAATAGTTAAATAAGACTAAAACACAGCACACACCTTCAATAAACTCTGCACATGACAACAATTCCAATCAGTCAAAACGTAGTGAAGGACGTCTCAATGAACGTTTTCGACCCGGTCAGTAATTTGCCCCCTCCGGTACGCAAGTAGCACTGCCTCACGTCCGCCATTAGAGAGCGAACGAAACAATACGTGAAAGCATAGGCAACAGCACCCTGCCACGGCGGAGGGGGAGAAAATCTCAAGCGGGGTAAAATTGACTGCTAATTCGTCACTAAATGAGTCTTGTCGACAAAGGAGGAGTCACATGATATTTCCTGAACACCAACAATGTACTGTGAATAGTTGCTCAAACTTTGACCAATTAACCATAAAATCGCAATAATACGTCTCTGAAATTCTTACCGGAGTCGAGCTTGAAACGATATAGCGCCACTTTTGTGCCTTGACATAAATCCTAGAACGCATGCGCGAAAACGTACAGACGTTCCTGGCGCGTGGGAGGACACTGCCAACGAGATCCTTCTCGTCTTTTTTCGTGGCGCACGCGCACAACGCTCAATCAAGTACGTTTTGGTCAACAATTAAATAACATAACTTCAGTGTGCAATGTACAGTTGTTCGCTAACATATTCAAAAATGACTACTATTGAGAAATGTGACCAATTCACCCAAGTGTATTGAACAAGCTAGCTATGAGGTCAGTGTTACCCTAAAGCATGCTTTGACCGCATGTTGAGATAGCATTGATCAGATCTGATCAGTTTGCTATATGCAACTGGACACATTTTAGTTGGGCTATTTGCACATTCTAGCATGTCTAGACTACAAGACTATCCAGTAAAGATATGTGTTGTTACAATCTGTCACTTTAAGCCCAGAAATCTGTTACAGAGGTGTTGGCTAATCTAAGGAAACTTTAGGTTCCACCCAATTTCTTGCCTTCTAAATCAGATCATATATCTTAGTCTTTTTGCTTACACTTGTCCACATGGAATCTGATCATCTAAACAGCAACAGCTCGTTAATTTATTACGTTGTTATGCAACCAAAATGAATGTCAATATAGCCCACCTGCATGCATGCGTAATTCATGTTACTTAAATAAAATCAGAATGAGTGAGATTACCTAGGTGTAAAATAAAGTTGAACGTGAGGTATTGCTCAGGGAGCGGGAATCAGAAGGTATAGGCGGCGCTGGTATGGTTCATCAGTTCATGGACATCAGGTCCTAAAAACATGGCGAGTCAGGTGCGGTTGTGGGTTGGCTTAATCATAGGGTCTGTAGTCTATTTCAGCGTGTAAATTCATCAATCACATCACTTCACCAAAAGAAACTTACCGAAAAAGACACCCCGTAAATATGTCTGATTAGCTGCGAAGTCTAGGCTGATCTGATCTCATAAGAATTTGACTGGGTCCATGAAGAGAGCTGCTGCCTGAAGTCTGCACACTGATCTTGGAGCAGTTTATTTCAGAAGGCTCACACTTCGGCGTTTAACATCATGCAAACAGAGCCGACTCCAGATCAGTCTCCAGGGGCGCTGTCCTTGCATGATGCAGTGGTTCGACCAGCCCTACCCAGTGGTGACTCCGTGGTATTGCAAAAGGGGAAGTTCAAGCATCAGAAGATGGGACAACAAAAACGGAGTCATCAGACAATCAAAGAACATTTCTCTACTTAAAAATGTACCAATCCATTTATGTAGTAGTTCTATCGAACCGATAATGGCAGTCTCGCTTAGTAGTGGACTGTGTAGGCTAATTAGACCAACATTTACCCTGTAGGCTATTCCACCCTTTATAACAAGCAGGCCAAACACGATTTTTTAGATAATTCAGTGATAAGCAGTGGCTGTTTCTAAATTTTGCTCAGACACTCATTGAGCTTCTGGTGCTCCTAACGACTACAATTAGCCCAGAGCAAACAACCTTTCAAATCCTCATATGTAGCCCAGTTGATGTCATGGTGCACAGTTCTTCTGTGTGCATCATACTTTGAAGGCAAATCTGCCAAATGAGGTTCACATCACTGTCTTTCATAACAATTAAAATGGGTTAGAGGTATGATGCAGATCCAGTTTAAGTCAGTCTTAGCCTTAGCAATCTGATTCAAACATGGGCTTT
Organism: Alosa sapidissima; assembly: GCF_018492685.1. Classification (NCBI taxonomy): domain Eukaryota; kingdom Metazoa; phylum Chordata; class Actinopteri; order Clupeiformes; family Clupeidae; genus Alosa; species Alosa sapidissima. The sequence goes on along the minus strand of NC_055958.1, from coordinate 31,992,299 downwards.
TAATAAAAATGTGTCGACTGACTTTTCTATAGTTAAAAGCACTCCTCATCTACTTCTCTCTCTCTCTCAGACAAAACAGGGACATTTTATTGTTATGTTGGGAGGGTCCATGCGCCCCCATGGGTATGTGAAGGTACTGCAGGGGCCCCTGGACCGTTTTGCATTTAGCTTATAAAACATGCCATGCCTAAAACCAGTATTCATGACATCAAAGGTACAGTCCATGTGTATTTCAAGAAAACAGTGTCTGTTCCCTAACATGCAATAACTAGCCTTATAGGTATGTTAATTCCCAAACACAGTCACTGTGTCCACTAATTTACTGTGTGTACAAGTATCGCAGCAAGTGAATGGCTGCCTTTGTGTTCTGGTTAGTGAGGTGGGTCTCTACAGGAGGCTAACAGCGCGCTCTCTAGCACTATGTTAATAACGTGCACTTCTCCTCTTTATCAGTAGAAATCTGTTCCGTACTGAGACTGCATGGATACGTCACACAGCACTACTACAACTGTCTTGGTAAAAAACGTCTCGGTCCCGTTTAACAACCGGTGCTTTCAGACTCTTAAAATGAACCCTTAGTGTATGACGAAGCATATTACATGGCCAAGTTCAGTGAATGTATGTGTGTGTGTGTGTGTGTGTGTGTGTGTGTTTTTTAAACACAAGATAATTTGTCTTGTTTGCCCAGAGCAGTGGTAATCCCAATAAAGGACCATTCAGAGACTGTGTGATGTCAACAGCAAGTCTTTTCTTACACACAATCATTTTTCTTTCTCTACGTACAGTATGTAGATATATGGGTAATGCCAATGAGCACCGTACAACAGCATGAATGTGTCACTTGCTGCACTGTATTCTGCATTAGCTTTGGTATAGAATGAGTCACAAGCATTGGTAGCTTGTATGAAAGAGTATCTCTGAGGAGTGGAAATCCCTATATATAACTTGAATGAAAATGTGAGCTACAAGACACAAGTATATATACACGACATGGATGTAAAAGTGATTTGGCAAGGGAAAACCTCAGTATGCCTAGAAAACAGTCCCGATTATGTTCCGATTTATCTAGGATGACATTGGGGTAAAACTGTTCAAACGAGAAGGATTAAAAAAAAAAGTTCTTTTAAAGTCAGTGACATTTTTAATGTCAGGAAATATACATGTGAAGCCGTTTCGAAACTGTCAATATAATGGCTATTTTTGAGTAAGGAACATACTAAACCAGCTAAAAACCTTAAACATCTTAAATAAACATCTGCTTAACAGTCACAAATCAATCAAAAAGCAGAGGTTATTTATAGTTATGGAAACATATGTACAGTTTATTTTTCTTTTTTAATATATATTGTTTTCCAGAGACAACGTGAGCCCCTGATTTAGGGTGTGTCAGACTGCACAGGAGGCAGAGGAGGAGGAAACAAAAACACACACACACACAGACAATCAGCCACTCTCTTCCTCAAGCTTTCCATAGAGACTCACACACAACCTTAAGTTGAGGCCACATATTTGGGGACAAACCATGGTGGGAAAAGACTAAAACAAAAGACTTATTGGAAAAAAGTGCCATTTTCCACAAAACAAGCAATGCAATCCTCTTTTTAAAAAGTCATGTTATGATAGTTTCTGTACCATTACCAAAATCCATTTTGGAACTGTTTGATTTGTTTTGTTTGACTAGGACATGCAAATAACTTAACGATGCAGTCATTGACACCATTTACATGAGGGTAGGGGGGAAAAGGCAGCAATTGGCCTCAGAACGGTAAAAATGAACTTTTAGCAGCTATATATATATATATATATTTTTTTTTTTTAAAAAGCCATGTTCAGTGTTGACACGCCACCAGGTTTATTGGCAGACATAATGGAGAAAAACACTAGGGGACAAAACAAAACAAATCTCTCCACGTCTGGTTCCCAACATGTACAGAATATCAGACAGGCCCTGCTGTAGATGTCTGCGCATCACTTCCTGGACGTTCCCCAGTAGCAGAAAGGAGAACACGAACAGTTTATTGTTCTCCCACAAAGCTGCAACAGTGACAAGTGACAACAGATGATTGCTCCTCACTCGATTACCCCCCCCCCCAAAACAAAAGAAACGCGCTATGCTGCTTCCCAAGGCAGGCACGTCGTAGCCCTTAAGGTGACAGAGTCTGTCTGCTCACACACACACACACACACACACACACACACACTACAGTGTCTACCTGCTGACTAGTGGAGCTCTCAGTACATTAGCAGTCATAAGTAATACACCTACAGCCCTGATGCATGTACCTGGGAAGGAAGGCTTTAAAGGAAAGAAAACTGAAAAAAAAAAAAAAAAAAGTGGACATACAAACACACATAAAAACATGACAGAAGCTCTGATGATTTGTTTACACCTAAACCAAACCACATCAAGTCCAGAGCCCTGTGCTCCCTCCCCGACTCAGTCAGGTCAAGAGCTTTCTTCAACTGTGATAGTCGCCTCCACTGGTGTGTGTGTGTGTACGGAAAACACACAAATGCGCAGAGGCACACTTTTAACACACAAGGACACATATCAGCTAGACATTCTCATTCTCACACACACACACACACACACACACACACACACACACACACGGCAGGTCGCAGAATAAAATGGGAAGAGATCAAAAAAGCTGGATACTAAATTAAATCTGCAGATAAATTATTCTATTAAGGAAAAGAAAATATACAAACAAACAAGATTTACAAATGACCTTCAGGTATAAAACTTAAAACAGGCTCTCACTCTCCTTTTCTCACACACACACACTTTTCCTGTGGCTGTGGTGAGGGGTGTATTGGCCTGTTGGGGGCGGGGGGTGGGGGGTATAGAGGAGTGTCCGCAACACTTTGAACGTGTGTGTTGTACATGGGACGGTGCTCTCACACACGTTACACTCTGCTGCTCACCGAAAACAAACAAACTATCTAAAAAAAAAGAAAGACGTGACATGCTCTTCAAGGGAAGGCTGGGCTACGCCCTTTTGGACCACTAAGTTCCAGGTCTCCTGAATTGAATGGAAACCAACTGAGAAGTCCTTGGTGAGCTGACTTTGTTCGCACACATGAGTTCTTGTGTCTGCAGTGGTGCGCGCGCGTGTGTGCACACAAGTATCTTTGTCTGCATCTGTGTGATATTTGAGTGTGTGTGTGTGTGTGTGTGTGTGTGTGTGTGTGTGTGTGTGTGTGTGTGTGTGTGTGTGTGTGTGTATCTATCTATGTGTGTTTGTCTAACGGAGCATTTCATTCAGGTCTTCTGGACTGTTGATCTGAAGGATGTTCACTGATCAGGTCATTGCAGCTGAACTCTGTATGCACAGATGAGGAGCTTGACCTGTAGAAAGACAAAGGCATCTTCATTTAGAATTTATTTAAGGTCCGCCATTAATGTATCTTTCCTTAAAATAGCATCAGCAATAGCAGTAAGTGTAATTTCAGTCATGTGACTACAGTCAAAAAGATGACAAACAAAAAAAGTCAGTGACATTAAACATGACAACATATTTTAGCTACTGAAAGAGTTTTAGTTTTGGACAGAGATTATATTTATTTACAAACCATCTAAAAGTGACATTGACATCAGTTCTAAAATGTTTGTTGCAGTTGGTATTTTATTGCACAACCTCTGATGCCGCCTTAATTAGATTGACGGAACTATAAATATTCAGAGAAGTGGTCTTCATGCTACCTCCTGGAGTGCAAACAGTAACAATAGCATAACATAGCTACAGCGTCTAGGAATAGAATGCACAAGAGTATCAAGTTACCCATGTCATAGGTATCCATGACTACAAATGCAAAACCGTTCTCTATAATTGATTGAGACATCTTAAAGCTGCCTCTGTGTCTTCACTCAATGACCTTTCCAGGCAAGGAGGACATTCCTATATCCAGTCAAGTCCTTAGACTATTTAGGAGTAAACCAGCTGTGGAAAAGATCTGGCCCAGATGAGGCTCTGATCTGACTGACTCTCTCACTCACACACTCACACAATGTCTCAGCAATCGATTGAGACGTCTTTGACCGATCTTCGTTTTTGTACTCAATGACCTTTCCAGTCGGATGTTCTTGCATCTAAATGCAGCCTGGTACTACCCTGTTGAACGAGTTGAGTGCAGGAGTCCCAGTGGATATACACCTGGTGTGTATATATATATATATATATATATATATATATATATATATATATATATATATATATATATATATATATATATATATATATATATATATATATATATATATATATATATATATATATATCTATCTGTTACACACCCAGATGCTCTCTGATTTAGCACATCCATCTCCCATACCAGAGGGATTTGATGCATGTTATATTGTGTACTGTATAATAATAATAATAATAATAATAATATTAATAATAAGACACTTGCATGTTTCTCTTGTCTTGAATCTCCATTGTGTTCTATATCCATAAATAAAACCAAACAAAGCAAAAATCTAAATCAGTCAATGAGCCCCCCACCCAGGACTTGCCTTTGCGGTTGGGGCCTCGGCGAGTCTGATAAACAGTTTGTTGGATCCCAGCACCGGACTGAAAGAGTAGATGAAGTGACTGTCCTGTAGGGGGCAGCAGACACAACACATGTTAACCACCCATCAACCTCATTACTCATCCCAACCCCATTGCTCACATTTCTGTATTATGTCAGCGGACAGAGATGTGACTGTGACCTGAAATAAGCCCAAGGCTCAAGTGGCTGAGTGGGCTTTTGAAACCACTGAGGTTTAACAGGTCTGTGAGTAGTTACTGTTGTTAGAGTAACAAGAGGTGATCGTTCCAGTCATCCTACTCGTATTCGCCTTGTTCACAGCCACCAAATATCGTCAAGGACATTTGCAGTTTGGTCAAACACGTAGTAGTATGCATCTAAATCAGTGCCTATGATAAGGTCAAACACGTGCGTATTAGGATGACTACAAAACACTTAGGCATCTTGTGTTTTGTTTTGACCACAAATGTTTAGATAACATAAAGGACATCAAATACAAACTCAATCTACCTGGTGGTACATGTGATGAAGGTCAGGGGAATTCAAGAGAGCTATGAAACATCTGACCTACATAACTGACCAATGGAGCTATGTGTCTACAATGAGTCTATGCATCGTCAATTTTTCCAGGACGTCAGTGAAAATTCTTCACTTGGTCAAGGTGCAAGCAGCAAGCAGGAGAACAGTGTCTCAAAAACGAAACGCACAAGCAAACAAATAAACATCTGACCAGATCAACATTCATCAATTGAGTACAACAAAGCAGGATGTGACATCACCAGAAGCTGAGACCTACCAGGAAGATGGGCAGCTGGAACTTGTCGTTGAGGACG
>NC_055958.1:31954430-31981930 GCF_018492685.1 Alosa sapidissima | reverse complement strand
TAACAAGGGTTTCTGGGTAGGGATTGTGTGTAATGGGTCATATTTAGTGTCTGTGGAGAGGAAGAGGAAATAGGAATTCTATTAAAAGGTCAGGCAACAATAGAAGACATTCATTAAACATTCCATCCATATTCCAGATGCTTTATAGCGCTGGCTTGAGAAATGCCATGCATTTAGATGAGCTCTGTGTTGACAGACATACGCAGAGAAAGAAACACACACACACACACACACACACACACACACACACACACACACACACACACACACACACACACACACACACACACACACACACACACACACACACACAAAGAGAGAGAGAGAAAAAGACAGGCACACAGAGACACACAGACAGACACACACTCAGAGACAGACAGACAGACACACACTCAGAGAAAAACAGGCACACAAGGACAGACAGACGTGCACAGACAGACAGACGGCTTGGCGTGCTTGCTGTGCTGCCTCACCATCTTTGGATTTGTCCGCCTTGTCAGCGTCTGGCCGTCGTGCTGGGGACTCCTTCATGGGCCTCGTCTTCTTGTCCGATTTGGCCGCATTCTGCCATGGCAACAAGAACAGACTTGGTCTTAGAGATAGAGCTGAACACTGCTGAGGCAGCAGAAAATAAGGATAGTGAGAGACAGACAGACAGAGAGAGAGAGAGAGAGAGAGAGAGAGAGAGAGAGAGAGAGAGAGAGAGAGAGAGAGAGAGAGAGAGAGAGAGAGGGAGGGAGAGAGAGAGAGAGTTCCCTAACCTGACTAACAAGAGATGACATGCCATACGAAGTAGATGTGCTTCCTGCATGTGGACTCCAGCATTATTAGCTGAGGAAATGAACAATGAACAGGTTCTTTTCTGCTCAAGGACTCTTGATGATCTGAGCACATCTTATTTAGTTTTAGATCAGCAGACAACACTGACTTCCACCAAGTGCTCTTAGGGCCTCAGGTAGAAGACTTCAGGGTTTTAAAAGCAAAGAACATATCTGTGCCAGAAGTTATCAGAAATGTATGAAGTCGTTACACTTTATCTATTTGCACATGGTAAACGGCACAGTGCCTGAGAACTTTAAGCCCTGATGGCCTCTGGGTGCCTCAGGACAGTGCCCTACCTTCTCTGTGCCAGCGGTGCCAGCGGTGCCCGTGTGTTGTCCGTGTCGTCGCGGTGCCCGGTCCTTGGCCTCGCAGTTGAGCAGGAATTCTTCAAACAGGTTGGAGGCGGCGCCACCCGCCGCGCCCTCCCTGGCCTCGTCCTCTTTGCCGCGGCCAGAGGACGACGAGGAAGAGGAAGACGAAGAGGGCGCTCGCTGCGAGGCCGACTCCTGTCCTTTTCCCCGCGGCTTGGCCTCCGCGGCGTCGCCCTCGTTGCTGCCCCGGGACGGCTTGTGGCTCTTGCCGCCGCCGCCGCCGCTGGTCAGGCTCTTGAGCTTGCTCAGGCTGCTGTCCCTGAGCGTGGCGGCCCCGGACCCGGACCCTGACCCCTCGGGCTTCTTGGGCTTCTTGTCCTGCATGAGCTCCTTCAGGCCCTGCAGCTTCAGGTCGCTTTTGCTCTTCTTCTTGCCCTCTGCCTTCTGCTGCGTCCGCTCCCGCTCCTTCTCCGACGGCTTGGCCCTCGCCGGCGTGTCGCTGTGGCTCTCCGCCGTGTCCTCGTTGCCGAGCGACTGCGTCTCGGTGGCCACCTCGCTGTTGGTGCCCTCGTCCTCGTCGGACGACTCCAGCCCCTTCTTGGCCTTCTTCCTCTTCATCTTCCTCCCCTCCTCCGCACTCTCCTTCTTCTTCTGCTGCTTCCCGCCGCCATCTTTGAACTTGCCCTCCTTCTTGTGCTTCTTTGGGGCGACGGGGGCGTCCGAGTCGTCCGACTCCGGCAGCCTGCGCTTGCTCTCGGCGGCTTTGTGGTCCTTGCGGGACAGCTGCGGTGGCTGTGGCGGAGGAGGAGGAGGAGCCTCGCGGGCCGCCTCGTCATCCTCCTCCTCCTCCTCCTCTTCCTCCTTGTCTGTCTCCGGCGCTGGCAGGGGCTTGTCCTCCTTCCATTTCTTCTTCTTCTTCTTCTTCTTCTCCTTCACCAGGAGCTCGTCGTCTTCGGGCTCCGACTGCTGCTTCTTCTTCTTCTTCTTCTTTTTCACGGGCGCGGTGACGGGCCGCTCGGTGTCGCTGCTCTCCGAGTCGGCGTTGAAGATGTCGCTTTTCATCGGCAGCTTTGGGAAGAGGAGAACAAAACAACGGACAAAAAACAAAAACAAAGGATTAATGTCAGAGCAGAGAGCACAACACTGGCAAAGGCAGCATCAACATGACTGAGCAAAACCTGGTCTCCAAAAAAGGGTGGTGAAAACAGAAGAACAATACCCACACACAATCATAACCATTTCCCAAGTATTGCATTTAACATAAAGTAGATGGCATCAATAGTTTGTTATTTTATTGTACTAATAGACAGGCTACACCAAGCACATAACTAAAGCTTTCCCTTGGCTGCAATAATTGGGTTCCACTATAATCAATGGAACTGGCTACCCCAGATCTGATACAATCAAAACAATGTTATGCTCTGTGAACGGAACACCAAGCCTGGGGGCTGTTCCAAGTACGTGGTTTAGTGACAAACCTGGGTAAGTTAACTCAGAGTAAGTGGTAAACCTAAGAGCTGTATGGCTTCATTCTCCTAACAAAACAATGCCATAGGGTTCTTGTTGTAGGAGGTTTACCACTTACCCAGGTTTGCCACTAAAGCGCGTACTTGGAATAGCCCCCTGATGTAGCCTGGCTGTGAGCAGGAACTAAATGAATCACCACAGTTATCACACCACTAGCAGCCTACTACAACACAGAGATTCTGGAGTCAAACACAGAGACAACATTTCGATGCAACACAAAACATTCTCAAACACTAGCACATCACGATTGTTTAAATAAATGAAAATTCCACATACAACTACAAAACAAACACAGTACTATTAAATTGGTATAACACTATATCGACTATCATGACACCATCATACTACTGGGGGGGCGTGTGAGAATCCCCACCCAGAGAAGGCAAAAAGTCATTAGATGTGTATTACCTGGCTTTGGGGGGGTGGCTCAGAGAGGGACCTTGAGCTATCATCACTGCAAGGGGTCTGAGGTAGTATAAACGTAAGAACGTCAGCATCGACGGTGGACTCAAGGGGGGGTATGGGGCTTCAGGTTGGGATAGAAACTACTGTTCATTCATTCGTCCGTTCATTCATTCATAAATTTGCTCATGCAGAATGTGCCGTGTTAAGTTAACCACTGGGTCAGGCAAGAGACTTAGATTCAGACTTCAATAGGTCATTTCCTGCTTAGATTCAGACTTCAATAGGTCATTTCCTGCTTTTCACGGCTACTATTTCTGCTATTCCTTCTATCTGGTTCTAAGATCAGATAAGATAAGATTTTTTTGTTTTTGTTTTCATTTGTTTTCTTTTGACAGTTCCCTTCATGCGGACGATGTCCCTTGCAGTGATTTAACATTAGCATCAGACACAGGTCCTGAGACTGTGGTTGAAGCCGTGCAGGGCAGACTCCAGACTTTATCAAATGATTTTCCAGATGTGTTCTTTCCTACTCCAAATCCTTCAGTATTTGTCTTTATTTTTAAAAAGGTCAAAACCTGCATGAATACTCTTCCTCTCCCAAAAGAAAAAGGCTTTCTGAATATCAACACTTTTCCTGGCCTCAACAAGATAATTTCATAATTAAATATATTTTTCCCCAAATAGCCATTATTTTTAAAATGTGGCCTGTATTACAGTGGTTTGATCACACCTTTTGTTTCAGACAGCATTTTATGTCAGGCTTTTTCACAGTCTGGAAACTTATTTATAGCATTTTCCACACCTTCCAAAGCCTTCATCCAAATAACAGTAATTCCAAATCTAATTTGTGTCCTGAAAACGACCACAAACAAGACCTATCCACGCACACAAATCTGGCAAGTGTGGAATCCAAATATTAGTTCAGCGACAGGTCAAGAGTCCCATCACTGCTGTCCCAGTGCTGCCAGGTCAAAGGTCACTCACCACGCTGGCATCCTTCTTGGGCTTGTTCTCGGCCAGGGCCTTCTTGTAGGCCAGCAGCACCTCTCTGCAGTCCTCCAGGTGGGCCTCGGGCTCCCAGGTGTCTTCGTCCGAGGTGTAGTTCTTCCAGCGCACGCGGTACAGCACCTCCCCCTGCAGAGTTCAAAGGTCACAGAGAATGATGATGAGCATAGGGGCGACAGGAGCACCACCACCATATCTCTTGATTTCCAGACTCATGTAGTCAATCAAAAGGTCTAAGGTACTCTACTGACGTGGAGGCAGAGAATGAAGGACAGTGCAGGGGTCTATCGTTATGGAACCTAACCGATCTATTCGAGGTCTTCAACTGGGGCAATGGCAGGATTTGTGTGTGAAAGCAGTAAGCCTATATCTCCAGCATCTCCTGAGGCTGCATATCAGCTGATGAGATGGAGATGGGCTGGGAGTGTGTGTGTGTGTGTGGGGGGGGGGGGGGGGGGGGGGGGGGGGGCACGTGGTGTTAGAGTCTACTATCCATTGCTTTCCAATGGATCTTCAGAGAGAATCTGATCTGCGAGCGAGAGAGAGAGAGAGAGAGAGCGAAAATGCTGACAGAAATGTCATAGGAGGACTTCCGGACATACTAAATCCTCTCAACAGTCGATAACAACCCCCCACAAACACTCACATGTGACTCACTATCTAGATATATTTTGCTTTAAGTCTAAGTAATGATTTATCTAGGACTGTGGAACAGAGTGTGAGTGTGAGTGTGAGTGTGAGTGTGAGTGTGAGTGTGAGTGTGAGTGTGAGTGTGAGTGTGAGTGTGAGTGTGAGTTCTCCCAGCTGTGTGTTTGTCTCTGACTGAATAACAGATTGAATGGGTGAATGCACAGCACCAGCGGATGCATTCATTCTTATGTTGATTACTGTTATTAAGCCGTAGAAACACAGCCTTTCTGCAGGCCCTCTTTGTGCTTGTGACACACTCTCACTGTGAGGGTGTGTGTGTGTGTGTGTGTGTGTGTGTGTGTGCGCATTTCCTCACAGAGACTCAGCAGCAACCTTCACATGGGCACTCCCACTGGCACACATGCAGCTTAATATACACACACACACCCAGTTTAACTGCCTGCCCTGCCTCCTGGTGACCTCTGCATTTCTCTGCTCAGACCTTTGCATACCCACCCTCCCCCCACTCTCACTCTTCCTCCCCCCACTCTCACTCTTCCTCCCCCCACGCTCACTCTTCCTCCCCCCACGCTCACTCTTCCTCCCCCCACGCTCACTCTTCCTCCCCCCACTCTCACTCTTCCTCCCCCCACCACCAGAAGTCCATAACCAGCCCCTCCCCTTGTCCACTCCAACCATGTCCATCAATCTCATCCTCTGAAGAGCTGAACACTCACTCACACTCTCTCTCATCCACTCTACTACCCCATGACCATCTCTTTCACCCACAGTCACCCACACTCCCTCCCTCCCTCCCTCCAATGCCACTCACACTCTCTCTCTCTCTCTCTCTCTCATCCACTCTACTACCCCATGACCATCTCTTTCACCCACAGTCACCCACACTCCCTCCCTCCCTCCCTCCAATGCCACTCACACTCTCTCTCTCTCATCCACTCTACTACCCCATGACCATCTCTTTCACCCACAGTCACCCACACTCCCTCCCTCCAATGCCTTGCACCCCCCCCCCCCCCCCCCCCCGCCATGTGTTCCCCTCTCTGACACCTGACCCACAGCAGGCTCCGTTGTTCCTGTTTGCGGTGACTTCCCATACAGACCCACCTATAAAATGACTCATTTGTTGTTGATGTTGTGCGCTCTGTGATCAAGGCATGGCTGCTAACGTCCTGCAACCTTGTCTGCAGGCCTGGGCTACTTTCTATGTGGCGTCCCTGGGCCCCGAGCCCTAGCCTTTGTCCTTTGTTTCCAACCAATCAGGCACACATTGTCCTCCACGGGTGGTAAATGTGTGTTCATGTTTGTGAATAAGTGAGTGTGTGTGTGTCTTCAGACATTTGCCATTTGTACTGCATATGCGTGACTACTGAGCTGGCTCCATTGTGTAAGGTTATATCTGCAAGCCTGCAGGCACTTATGTGGGTATAATGTACAAGCATATATGAATATGGGGGTTGGTATGTGTATGTATACATATGACTGTATGTGTGTATGGGGGAATGTGGTGTGTGTGTATGTATGTGGTGAGGAGGGGCTGTGGTGAGCGTGTGTATGTGTGTGTGTGCGTGTGTGTGTGTGTGCACCTGCGCGTGTATAGTGTACTTCCCTGTTCTTCCGTCTTGAGGTTGTGCATTCCTTCTTTGCTAGGCTGAGCTAGAATTTAGGCGTGGATTTAATTTTAGCTCTGTGTACACAAACTGGGGTGTGTATGTTGTCAGTCTTGTTTTTTTTCTCAAACTTACATTCACATGCACGCACACGCACACGCACACACACACAAACATTCCTTTCCAGACTAGTCACCAGAGCAGTTGGTAAAACTGATTAGACGGACCTGAACCTAGTCAAGCATGCTATTTGTCTTCATCCAGGTCCTCTCATAGCCTGGAAAATCCAGATCCTGATAATCTAGAAAGATTAAGGGTCTGGCCAAGAACAATGTAATGGCCCAACTCGAGGGGCGGCAACAAGCATGCATTTAAAAATCTCACTGCACGCAATTGGATAACACTAGACCACGTTTACTCTGAATGATTTCGGATTTCGACGCAATCGGATAACACTACGACCAATGTGTACGGTCCTCCAACGTTGCAGCGCTGTCTTCATCAGTTTAGCTGTTTCCCCGGAATGTTGGGGTAAAAGTAACGTGTATCATTGCTCATTGCCAGAGTGTCATTTTGCTCTTGCGAGAACTCTGGATTTCCAGGCTAGTCCTCTCAAGCAAAGCCTCTAAATCTGTACACCACAACTCCCTTTAAGCCAAACAGGCAGCACTTTATCGTAATAAGGCAAATCAGTTGCCATTGATTTGCCTACAGCCCTGAACTGTGGCCAATAAATCGGCACTTTAGCCTTCAAATGTAAACACACACACACACACACACACACACACACACACACAGGCCGGGCCTTATCTTCCCACACTAGTAGAGCATGCAGTCGACTCGGCATCGGCGGCTTGACCTGGCGTGCCTGTCAGCTGCTGTTAATGCTCACAGAAGGCTGCCGAGAAGAGCGGGGGTGAATGGGTGATGAGTCAGTGTGTGTGTGTGTGTGTGTGTGTGTGTGTGTGTTAATGCACATCTGTCCATGTGTGCACGTGGGAGTAAAAGAGAGAAAGTGTCTGTCTGTCTGTGACTGCCTTTGTGTGCTCCTGTCTATATATGCCTGTGTGCCCAATGCGTGTGTGGTACCTGTGAGATTCTGCGTGTGTGTGTCTCTGTGTGTGTGTGCATGGGAGGAGCCGAGTTGAGAGATTAGTTTTGAGTGGGATGCATTAACCCGGGGAGTTAATGAGTGCTCAAGTCAGACGATTACATTATGCTATGAGCCAGAGAGGAGTGTGTTTGGCTTTGTTTGGTAACCAAAGGTGAGCCAGAGGGGGGAGGTAGTATCTCTGTGTGTGTGTGTGTGTGTGTGTGTGGTGCATGCATGCGATTGTGGGTGTGCATGTGTGGGTGTGGATGGCTGGGTGTGAACGGTGCATGTGTGTGGGTGAGTGTATGTCCATGTGTCCTAATTTCATGTGTGTGTGTGTGTGTGTCTGTCTGGCTGCATGTGATGACTGGACCAGAAGGGCTTCTATAAATGCTCTGGAACATTTAGTGTGGGCGTGACACTGCAATCTGCACGGGTGACAAAGAATATAGTAGGTGCACTTGTTTGTTTGACTTCATGAATTTCTGTGGGGGAGTCGGTGACATGTACATTTAAGTGTCCGTGTTTGCACCAGAGAGAGTGTTTGAGTGTTTCTTGTGTATGTGAGAGGAAGACGAAGAGAGACAGGAGTGAGTTGATGTGTTTATGCGTCTGTGTGTGTGTGTGTGTGTGTGTGTGTGTGTGTGTGTGTGTGTGCGCGCGCGCGCATCATAGTTAGTTGAACGCTGAATGGCATGAATTTATATGGAGAATGTGACGTGTAGTTTCGTGTGTGTCTATGTTTGCACCAGAGAGAATGTGTGTATGTACATGTGAGAAGAAAGGGAGACAGACAGAGGAGTGTGTGTGTGTGTGTGTGTGTGTGACCCAGTCAGTTGAACACTGAATGGCAGACTGCCAGCAGCTTCGTCTCCGATTTCAGCTACCAACTCAACGGACACCCTCACCCCACACAATTACCACCACTATGCCCCTCCCTTCTCTTATTGCCTCACTCTCCTGCACCACTGGAGGCCAGTGGGACAACACAGCCCTGGCATTACGAGCGAGGACACACACACACACACACACACACACACACACACACAGATGTACTCACACTCTCACGCACGCACCCAGAGGAAAAGATCATGAAGGGAGGGAAACGAAAGTGAGGGAGCCCTTTCACTCACAGATACACACACACACACACACACACACACACACACACACACACACACACACAACACACGCACACACGCACACGCAACACACAACACACACACACAGCAGAGCAAAGGAGGAAGAAAGGACTGAATAGAGAGAGAAATGAAAGGGTAGAGAAAGACTAGGAGAAATAGGGGGACTGAGAGAAACAGCAAAAGAGAGGGAGTGGGGAAGAGCAATTTTTTGATAACGAAAGTGCCAGGGTAACGTAATGCCAGGGCGCACACACGCACATACACACACACACACACACATATAACGTGTGGGAGCGAAAACGAAAGTGAGACTGTACACACTCTTCCACAGCACACAGCCAGCAATCACAAGCGCGGGCGTGTGTGCATGGGGAAACCGGGAGATCTTCCAAAACATGGAAGCCCTGTGAGAACTGTGCAAAATGACTCAGTCATGTGAAATGGGCAGTCAACTGCAGCTTTGGCAGACCAATATAAGGCCAGCCGTACACACACACACACACACACACACACACACACACACACACACACAGTCTCCGTCTCTCACATAATATACAATCACCTCAAATCCAATACTGTACAGTGACATTTGTGAGACGAGATCCAGACAAAGTTCAATGACTCTTTTGTAAGCGAGTGGTGCTTCCAAGTGTGTGACTTAAACAGAGAGAAATGAAATAAGAGATACACAGAGACAAAGGGAGATATAGTGTGTGTGTGTCTACGTGTGTTTATCATGCTGCCACACAAAATCTGAGGGCAAACAGCTCTTCACACACTGCTTGGTGGTCCCCTCCCCTGAGGGAGGGTGCTGCTCAAAGCTGACCACACCGCCCGAACAGGCACAACAGCAGCTGTGGTCTGCTCTCCCACTCGTGTGTTGGGCCTTTCTCCTCCCTTTCTTTATTCTCCTCTTCTGTCTACCCCTTTATCCTCGTTCTATCTCTATCCCTGTGGGGACAGACCTGCCCTCCTTCTCCTATTTTCCTCCCTCCCTCTCTCTCTCTCTCTTCCTCCCTTTGTCCTTCAGCTTGGTATTGAGGGAACCCAGGACTTCGGTGAGGAGATACATCAGGGAGTGCTTTCACTCTCTCCCAAACAATTCCAGCCCTTTACACACACACACACACACACACACACACAGAACATTCACCATAACCACATCTGAGCCTCTAATGTGATAACACACACACACACACATCACTCATCTGTCAACTGCTCTCACTAAGCCAGAGAGCACAGTGAGGAAGTCACCTCCGCCACCAACACGACTTCCTCAATTCCTTTATACACTTGCCAGCACCCAGCAGCCAGCAAGCGAGCTAACATGCAAGCAAGCATTACCCCGCACTTCAGTAGCACTTCAGGAGCTGCAGATGTAAACATCTTTCTATGTGTGTGTGTGTGTGTGTGTGTGTATTTTGTGTGCGTGGGTGTGGAAGTGATACTTCCGTCGAATCCCACAAGACGATAGACGGGCCATCTGTCAGACGCTCGAAGCAGAGGGTCCCTGGTAGGATGTGTGGTGGAGAGATAGAGGGGAGCGGAGGTGTGGTGAAGTGATGGAGAGATGAAGATGGAGGGGAGCAGAGGTGTCGCGGAGAGATGAAAATAGAGGGGAGCGGAGGTCTGGTGGAGAGGTGGGGGGGAAGCAGGGTGTGGTGTGCCCCGACGGCAGATCCTCCCCTCACAGGAAAAGCCTCCCCGAGGCTCCAAGGCTGCACCTGTTACTAAAAAGTCAAGGCTGGCCACCTGAAGATAATGGGAGCGCGGCCAGAGCAAAAACCAAAACCGGTTCTCGAAGCCTGTTCCGCCGCAGTGGTAGAGTAGGACCGGGTAGGACCGAATGCTTTGATCCAGTAATTTCCAGGACACACATTTGAATGAATAAGCTCCTGTTCAGATTTACAATGAAAACTGGCATTGAGTGGCCCTTGGGTGCTTAGCAACAGGTGCTGCAGGTAAAGACTGCAGGGTGAACGAGATGAAAGCCATTCAAGTAAAGGAAGGGGGGGGGGGGGGGTGGTCATGTCAGAAACATATTTAATCAGTGAATACTTTGGTTAGGTAAGTGGTAGCCTAAGAGGTGTGCAAGAAATAAAGTCAAGCATGGCATGACACGGCAAAAAGCATCATGCATCAACAATACAAGTGTGATGTAACTTGGTATGGCACTATTTTTGCAAGAATGATTTTCTTAAAACTTAGACTAATTGAATTCCAAACGGACACCACAATACAAGACAACCACAACCACACACACTTTATTTGTATACATACCGGTGTCCACAACATTCGGGAGGGTAATTCTGTGGGTCACTTACCAAACTCTATAGGGCCATCTCACTCACGTGACCCTCACAGTGACAGAACAACTTCAGGACTACTATATTTTTCCAGATGTACAGTTAATAGATAAACACAACACGTGGCTAAAATATTGCAATATTTAAAATACCCTTGCGAGTGCCAACAACGCAGTTTTATTTCCAGAACATTCGCTCAAGGGCTTAATGTACCCAAGGGTGTCCGCCCAACCGGTAAACTCTCAATGTAAACACGACAGCCGTACCAGTTTATGAAGACAACTTCTCTCGTATACGTCAACATGTACTATGAAACCGAGCTACAAAGTGAATGCTACCAGAATCGTCATCATGAGCTGTTATAGCGAAGTGTAGACACGGAAAAGGACCAAATCGCTCACTATCTGTGCAAAACAGGCATTCCGCTATCTGCTATGGTTATCCCGCAAAGTGGGAATTTTCTGTTCAACTAGCGCGTGTTAGCAAGTTAGCATGGGGGGGGGTAACTTATGGAAAAGCAACTAGCAAGCACAGCATTTACCCAGCCACTTATTATGCCAGGGACAGCATGTTTGTTTAAGTTTTGACCAGTTTAACATACACCTGCAATCAGCATTTGAATGTAATATTTCAGATTTGCCAGCTAGCTGCACAGACAGCTAGCTTTAGCTAACACCAACTAACGTTAGATGAGGCCCATCGGAGGGAGCACAACAATTTATCCTTGGCCTGAACACCCAAGGAGGAATCGCGCTATGGCTAGCCTTTCTAAGCTAATTATAACGCTATAGCAAACTATCATCAGCTAAAGTTAAGGCATACATTCGCCTACAATCTGAGCAGAGGAAGCAACCGTTGTACCGTCCTTGGGTCACTTACGCCTTACGTTACTACAACACAGTATGTCGGGGAAACCCTCATCAAATTGTGAAATAGTTTGAACTATCCAAACTCCACATGCTAGCAATAATGCTAGCTAGATGGCTAGCCAGCTAACTGGCTCACACCGCTAGCAAAGGTTCATAATCGGCTTGCCAACATCCCCCTGCCTCAACTTACCTCCTCCACTCGCATGTCAATAATTTTCTCCACTTCGTACACATCTTCCTCTTCGTCTTGTTCGCTGTCTCCGGCCTCGGGTCTCTCAGCTCCAGAAGCCATCACGACCGATGCAAGCGCCAAAATCGCAAGCTTTCCCTTGGTTTACACGCTTGTCGCCGAATATCTAGTCAGTCCACTGTCCCAACCAACGACTGAGCTACGCCTCGGTGTGTTCACTAGTCCTTGCAAAGTACAGAGGCGAGCCTACTGAGCGGTCGACTGAGAAGGCTGGCAGACGACATTCAATTGGCCAATTGACTTTCGGGAGACCAATCACATCAAAGACTGCAATGACATACTGGATTTTGAACCAATCGCATGAAACACATACACTTGTGTCTGCCTGTGTAAATGCGTTGGCCTATCAAATGAACTCAAGGGGACCTACCCCACAGTCAACAAATAGTGGTCAACAAATAGTAGTCGCACATTTTAAAGATAACAACTACAGAGCACACCTAAATAATCTTTCTTTTATTTATAATGCACCACTGCATTATTAAAATACAAAATAGCCTATGATATGATGGTTGTAGGCTATGTTTTTTTATGTAGCATATATACTTATTCAAGTGCTAATGAATAGGTCTAACCTAGGTAACTAATATGTGATAATTATTCAGACTCCACATTTAATGTGAATATCAACATGCTGTAGGCCTAGGCTAGATAGCGACGACTGCTGCCACGTTTTGGACTTTTCCCTTTGGCCTACTGTCTGACTGTAGCCTACCAATGCGTCATGTGATGTAAACACGGTGCCCATGCTGCAGCCATCCACTAGGAGGCAGACTTACACCGTCAATACCAGAGCCGTATATCTCTGGTCAATACCCTGTCTTCAGAGAGCATTTGACACGTAATCTAGTTTAGTGACTGTGAGGCAAAACAACCCTTACTGATTTAGATAGACCTACACGGAAATGTCAGGGAACACGAAAAATCACATAACAACGCCTCTGTTGAAAAAAAAAAAAACTTTTAATAACGTATTACAATACTATAAATAGTCTTTGCATAGATGGAAAAACAAATCAATATGCTGACTACTCAAGAAGAAAATACCAAATGTAGCTACAGACAATCTGTGACATTTTATTTGTCTTGACAAATACAAAACCCGACATATTGCACAACAAAAACGTGTACAAAAATCAAAGATGTAGAAAACAAAAACAAATTATTCACATTCAAACTTCTCATTGTCTTATTGATAACTGCACTTGGATTGGAAACCACCGGGTGTGACTGTTAGGTTACTTCAGAGCACTGTGTGCATAATCCTAATTTCCTCTTTCCACAGGCAACTACAGGAGTGTGTTAACAACAAACATATGCCACACCACATGTAGAAGAAAGAGACATCCTTACACATGAATATCCTCACATTGTATAAGTTTTCACCACAAACAATATGTGGCACATTTGGCAAAGCATTGGACACAGTCAAATAAAAATGGCATCCTTGCAGTTTATAGCCTCTGTACAGGGCTACATTAGGAACAGCTGGCTTCTTCCTGGTGCACTGTTCTTCAACAAGGAAACGGCTGCTTTACCATGCAGCTCAAATGACATTCCGCCGTCTTACTTTGAGGGAGGCGCTGTAGTCATAAACATCCAGTCCCTTTTCCTCCTCACACTTTGAGAACAGTAAACAGTAATCCCTGAAAATTAGTTAGGCGTGTAATACACAGTGCTATTTTGCCCTCAGATGCTAAAGGGATCCAGAAAAGGCAACAGTTCCTTGTGAGGGCCCCTTGGTTGACTGGGCGGGCAGTGGAGTGTGTGACTTAAGCAGTGTGATCCTGATTTAGGCGTTTTTGAGCAAATGCATGAGAGAGACGAGAGAGAGAGGGAGTCCACACAGGGACATGCTTTGGCAAGGAGCTCTGGCCTGGGCTCCAAATTCTGACAGATTACAGACTTTGAAACAACGAGGTTTAAGGACTGGCCTCATAGACTTCATAGGATGCAAGGAGCCCTTTGGTGATAAGTGCAGATTAGACAGAGGCAAAGACCGTTGTTTTGGAACGAGAGAAGGATAATAATTAAAAAAAAATGTTTTTGGCTGTGAAGCACAGTCTCAGGCTGGCCTGTGGGACAGACTCCAAAGACTCTTCCCTGTCTGTGTCTGATGTATCATTTGGCATGTATCATTTGGATTAAAGACATAGTTCTTGGGCATCCTCAAGGCAGAATTCTTGGACTGAGAGAGAGAGAGAGAGAAAGAGAGAGAGAGGGGATGGGATGCTAGGACAGGTTAGCACTGATGCGTATCCACTGTAGTCCTTGGCGAGTGTACTGAACAATGTGGGCCATACTGCTGTGAAGAGTCAAGGGGCCAGTGAGATTGTTCAGGTAGTTGAAGAACTCTGTAGATAGGTTGGGAGTGGGTAGACAGGAAGAGAGAGAGGGAGAAAAAAAAAAAAAAAAAGAACGATAACAAAATGTCAGACTAGGAATCAAATACAAGCATATACATTTTAAAGATGAACAAATATGATGGCCACTAGCAAATGGGGATGCTTCTCTGTGCGTTAGACAATTACAAAAGAATCAGAGCCAGCTGTAAATTGCTTACTTACTGTAAATCAAGTAAACATGACCAATATTTCATTAGTGAACTGACTGTACATTCTCCAGCATAAAACCCCCAACCCCCCGGTCAAGTAAGTCTCTCCTGACTGAGCTCTAACTGTCACTGTGTTTAAAGACAAAGGGTTGTTTTTCTGACAGGGCAGTTGAAGTATGGTGTGATTCTACACTCCAACCCCCCACTGGCTGAAGGGGCTCACCCTTGTTTTCCTTGGCCAGGCTGTCGGCCACTTCCCAGTACTCGTAGCTGTACAGCACACTGTTGGTGATGTTGAGATGGTTTGCTGCCATCTGGTGGATGCGCTGGGGAATGGTGACGAACGGGGAGGTGGAGCTGCCAGCATGGCTTCCCAGAGGGGCTCGAGTTGGGGAGGGAAGCATAGAGCCCCTATATGAGTCGCGCGCACACACACACACACACACACACAGAAGAAAAAGTCATTTAAAATGTCTGACATACACAGTTTTCAGTGATTTAATGTTGTTGAATAATTATGAGGAGTGCTTACTTTACAGAATCGCTTCCTGCGGATGGGTTGTGAGGGACCTTGGGAGAACTCTGTTGGAAGGAAGGATAAAGGGTTTATTTATTTATTTATTTATTGGTTTATTTGATAGGGACCATGCATATTAATGAACATGGTGTAAAAAACACCATGTAAATATGCCAGAATTAGTTTTTCTTTAGATGTTAGGTTGGACCACTGAGCATGCAGATTATGCTTTTGACATTGTGTGTGGACAACATACCTTGAAGTAGTCGAGCAAAGCTTTAGAGTATTTCAGGGCGTGGTCCTTCTTTAGTCTGAACATCTGCCAGTACAGGAGAGCAAGGCAACGGAAACTGGAGGTTTCACACACACACACACACACACACACACACACATACACACCCAAAGGTACACAAACATTGTCATAAGTGTCGTTATGACACGTGGAAACATGCAAATCCACAGGAGAGGAAGAGGAACATCAAAGAGGGATGTGTAACGTACATGTAACAAAACACATTCAGCAAGCAGAGCTCGGAATAACATACTACGACTAAGATTTAAAGTATTGCCTTTCGTTTTTACCCCAATAGTTTCACAAGCATGTCAAATATACTTTGGCTCTCCGAGGCTAACAGTGAGTCAGTGCTATGCTTGCCAGAGTACTGTCTCTTGTGTATTCAGTTTTAGTGTTGTAAGTGTTAAGGTATGATGTGCGATCCTAGTAATGGACTAGGTGTAATATGACAAGCAATGCAGGGCTTACCAAAGTACAGCCAGCTGCTTGTCCTCCTGAGTTGCACCTGGGCCAGAGTGGTTCTTCAACCTCATGGCATACCTATGGACATAACACATGGAACACATAAAATGTGAGATCTAACTAAATGTGAGGTTATATATATATATATATGTGTGTGTGTGTGTGTGTGTGTGTGTGTGTGTGTGTGTGCATAGATGTGTTTGTGTGAGCACATGTGAGTGTGTGTCTATGTGTGTGTGTGTGTGTGTGTGTAAATGCATATCTAATGTGGGCTGTGTGTGTGTGTGTGTGTGTATATATTATATGCTTATACTGGCCATCAACAACTGGCTGAAGTGGTTAGAGCCTGAAGGAGTGCGATCACCACTTCCAGTCTAAGGGTACGCAGATGATGTGCAAATTGCGTCCAGAGATGAGCGCGTAATTCATGAGATGCTTAACAGCTCAGAGACATTCTTGCAGTGGTCGAAATTGGAGGTGAAGCAGACGAAATGTGCCGTCTTTTATGAAAGACGCAGCGGAGGAAACCGCTGGTACTCCTCAAAAACAGACAAACCGCCTACATTTACATTGGTACAGCAACCAATACGTGTTTATTCACACCGTGAAACGTACACATACCTCGGCCATAAATTCAATATAGAAGGTAACTGGGATGAGTAAATCAAAGAGCTCACCAGCGACTACTGCAACAGACTGGACCTCATCAACTCCTGCCCCTTACCCATCATTATGAAAATTCATGCTATAAGAGAAATAGCCCTGGCTAAAATTCAGCATTTATTTGCAAATATCCATATTCAACAAAACATACTGACAGCACTAAACGGTGGGACTGGTAAGGATGTGGCTTGGGCTGAACACGCACTCAACCCGGGACATTATCTTTCAGCCCAGGAAGGATGGAGGTCTAGGCATCCCTAACTGCCACTAGAACCAGCCACCTGCTTAACATCGAGTGGATATACACTGCCACTAGAACCAGCCACCTGCTTAACATGTTGAATAACAGTGATCCAGCGGTGAAACAGATGGCTCGTGCGTCTCTTATCCAACATCTAGAGGCGGATCAGGAGGATGATGCACAGTTCCTTGGCTTTAAGTTGAAGGACAACGGCAAACTGGACATCAAAGCCGCTGGATTCAGTGTGAGGTCGGACTGGCTTGACTTAAATTATCTCTGCCATCGGATTGGGATACACCTGAAGTGGGCCAGACCGGACAGCGGAACAGTTGAACTGGATAACATCATTACCGATCCGCTCATTTACACGCGCGCAACCTACAAAGTAAGCGACACGCAGTTCGAGATGTCAACAACAGGTGCGAGGGCAGAAATTCTCAAAATTAAGCGCTCACATAGCGCACAACACTGGACAAGGCGCTTCTACCATTTGCAAATCACTCCCTGTCCCACACCATATTTTCAAACCCCACTCTTGGCAAGGATATTCTCACGTTTACCATCAAATCGCGCCTTCAAGTCCTCCCAACAAGATCAAACCTGGCTACGTGGTACCCATCCAACTACAAACCAGACTGCATTCTTCACTCCACTAACTATGTTAATGAGACCACTGCACATGTCCTGAATGGATGCAGTTTTTATAAAGGACTTTACATAGCAAGGCATGATAGACTGGTGGACTTAGTGTCACAAAGCATCAAAAAAGTACAGGAGGGAACGGCAAAAATATACAAGCACCACACTGTACAAATGGACTGGTTCAATGACGAAAACACCAACAATGTCACTTTCTCTAATATTCCTAATATCCTAGATATCACAAATATAGATTACAATACTAAGAATGTGACTATTGTTGAAATAGGATGTTCTTTTGATTTGTACATGGACACTTGTTTTAACTCCAAGCTGCTGAAATATCAGCCACTTGCTGACAACATCATAAATATGGGGTTTCATTGCAAAATTATCATTCTTGTTTTTGGGAGTCTTGGGCATGTGCACAAACTTGTCTTACGCGGACTGCAACTGTGTGGACTAAGCAAGCCAATTGCAAAAAAACTTGCAAAGTACTGCTCCATTTCTGCAATAATAGGTAGTTTATCCATCTGGAAGCGACGATGCCATGTTTACCCATAATCATGCAGTTCAGAATGAAAATAGCACAATGCATTCTGTGTTTGATCAGACCTGCCTAAGTGTGTAACTTACTTCCTTCAATGTTTGGATCTGTGAATATTCCCCTGTGTTAAGGTCCAAATGTGTGTGTGTGTGTGTGTGTGTGTGTTGTGTGTGTGTGTGTGTGTGTGTGTGTGTGTGTGTGTGTGTGTGTGTGTGTGTGTGTGTGTGTGTGTGCGTGTTCGTTTGTGTGTGCTGCTCCTCCACATGTGAAGTTCCTAAAGGACAAAATATAGTTCTTTGAATTTCAATTTGAATTGAATGCGACGTAGGCTACTGTTGAAGTAAAGGTTGACGAATGCTTGTGTATGTGTGTGTCTGTGAATGTGTGGAAAAGTCTGTGTGCATCGCATGTGCATGTGTGTGTGCTTGTGTCTGTGGGTGTAGGTGTGTGTGCATATATATATATATATGTGTGTATATGTGTGTGTGTGTGTGTGTGTGTGAGAGAGAGAGAGAGAGAGAGAGAGAGTATGTCTCACCGTATGAGATCCACTGTCTCAGCGTACATGGCATAAGGAGACTTGGACTCTAGTGGTCCTTCCTCCATGGCTTTGCCACACTCCATGAAAGACAGCGCAGCGTCCACATAGTTCACTGCCTTGCCCAGCTTTTCCACCTGCACCCAGAGGAGATGCACACACACGCACACACACACACACACACACACATATGCATGTAGACACACACATAGACCACAGAAACACAGATACACACAGATAAGCAATCATACAACCCCCAAAAACACAAACAGAGAGAGAGAGAGGGAGTGAATCCGTGTATGGTTCGTTCATTCATTATTCGGTTTTTAAACCAAAACAGAAAAAACAAAAAATGGTGTGGTTTTTTTTCTGTTTTAAAACCAAAATGGAAAAAATGAAAAAACCAAAACAGAAAAACCTGAACTGTCAGTGTCTGTTTCTGTTTCTCAAATCCAAAACGGGATAATGAAACAATGGTCGGTCGCCTAGGAGATGACTGAAATATTCTGGAGTGTGAAAAAATGTCTGTTAATGGCTATGAAAATTACATAAAGGAATTATTTCGAGATGGGAAAACCCATGCCGAAATAGCAGCCACATTAGCAGATGCCGGAGCCCCACATCATTCCATAATGACAGTGCGAAGATTTTGTAAAGATAATGATCTCCGCAGAAAAAACGTTGTGTCTGATGAACAGCTGGAGCTAGAGGTGATGTCAGCCATAAATCAGGTAAGCCCTTAAGCCTTGTTCATTTTGTCTAACATTGTTACGGTGACAATATGCACTATAGCTTAGTTTAGTTTTATAATTTAGCTGATCCAGGCCGATATCCGAGCAGTTCAAAACAGCTGACAAAAAAGTGGTCAACTTCACCCGTCCCTTCCATCAACTGATAGTTCTAAGGCAAAGCCTCGACAACATTTCCACCCAGCCAAGACTATTAACAACATGTAGACTTGGAAATATTTTAAGAGAAGTCCATCAGCCATACCATCAACTGCGACGAAACGTAAGATTTGTGAACATTTATTTTGTGTGCGTTGCCAAATATGACAGAACATTTTTTGTCTACACCATCTAAGTATGAACCAAATATGGCAGCGTTTGTTTGTTTGTGTCACTGCCTCTGTAGTTGCTAACAACATTAACAACTTTTGGGAAAGACACCCCTTTAGGCAGCCGTGGCCTACTGGTTAGCGCTTCGGACTTGTTACCAGAAGGCTGCCGATTCGAACATTACATTACATTTAGCAGACACTTCTTGACCAAAGTGACTTACATTGCTCAAGGGCACAACAGTGGAAGCCGGGAATTGAACCGACAACTTTCAGGCTACTGCACGCTAGCCCAGCTCCTTAACCACTACACTACCACCAACCCCGACCAGTAGGCGCGGCTGAAGTGCCCTTGAGCCAGGCACCTAAACCCTCACTGCTCACCGAACGCCGCTGTTGTTGCAGGCAGCTCCTGGCACATTCCACCATGCCAATTAAGAACAATCTAATTATATGAAGAGGTCTACAGGTGAACATTGCACTATATCTTGCACTATTTCTTACTTAGTATTTTCTTGAATATTTTTGCTATATTCTTCTTCTGTTTTCCTTATTGTTCCTAGATTGGCAACAATGTATATCCCAACAGTCATGCTAATAAAGCAACTTTGAATTTGAACTGAACACACAGCCTAGGTGATCTTGGCCTCTCCCAGTTGAACAGGAAGTGTTGTGCTGTGCTGTGCTGTGCTGTGCTGTGCTGTGCTGTGCTGTGTTGTGTTGTGTTGTGTTGTGTTCTGCTGTGTTGTGTTGTGTTGTGTTGTGCTGTGCTGTGCTGTGCTGTGCTGTGTTGTGCTGTGAGCAGCTCTCACCATGGCATCAGCTCTGTGCTTCATCCTCTTGGCCTCATGCATGTAGTATTCAGCATGCTGAGAGCTATGGAGAAACAAAGTCAGGCATCAGACACACAAACAAGCAAACACACCAATACACACAGACACAGCTACAGCCACAGCCACAGCCATAGCCACAGCCACAGCCACAGCCACACACACACACACACACACACACACACACACACACACACACACACACACACACACACACATGCATGACCAGAGGAACATCAACACACATGCATAGCACGCACACATATACACTCATGAGTACAGAAGCACTACACACTGTAGACACACACATACACATACACAGACATAGCCACAGCCACAGCCACAGACACACACACACACACACACACACACACACACACACACACACACACACACACACACACACACACGCACACAACCACTCACATATCTCACACACAGACACAAACAGACGAGTATGACTTGAAACAGCCTCTTACACATCAGTATAGGGCACAGTTCCTCTGTGGCGGAGGGCTGGGTTGACCCCAGAGGGCCAGGTCTCACAGGAGCCTTGAGGGTGACCAGACACTCCCACACACTCCGTCTCCATCTTGGGCTGGGTCCTGTGCATCTGCAACACGCCACATGTGCAGAGTCATTCATTTTCAGTGTGTGAAAGATTTTGCTGTGAAAGGTAGACCTACCCCTCCTCATACCTTTTTAAAACAATAACCAAATAAATAGCTTTTCTGTAATACCTTCTTGTATATTTTTTATCTTATTTATTTTTATATACATTTTTATCTTGTTATATGTTTGTCATATAATTGTACATTGAGTCTATGCTTGTCATATAAAATGTGCAATATTAATAAACTTGCCTAAACTTGACACAGGTCACAAATTGTGATAACCTTTTGAGGAACCACACCTCTTTCACACCAACACACTTCCTGATTTTCCTCTTTGAATGTTCCTATTTCACTACATTTACTGGTCTTGCCTGGCGAATGTGGCTGGATCTCACCTGGCCTTTATGGCTTGTCATGTCTGGGTAGTACTGGTCACTGTCCTGGGCTTTTATGGAGGCCTTGGCTGGCTCTGGAGTGTCCGAAAGAGGGGAGAGGGGGGAGAGAGGCCTTTTCTGAGAGTCCAGGTAATCCTCTGAGTACCTGTTTACACAATCAACGAGAGACAGAAGGCAATTTTTTTTTTCAAAAATACAGTATGATCAGCAATTGCTGTAGGGATCCTATCCAAGTTGTCAGACATTCATTCAAGTTGCCCTAATCAGTTAGACACCTGGACCTTACTTGACAAATAGACTTCTTCAAAAATCTTGTGTGACTTCTGCTGTAATAATTGACTACAGACACTGAATGAGGTGCTATTAGACCACTGACTGGAGAAACAGTTGTGTTCTACAGTTCTCTACAGCGATTGAGGTCAACAGACACAGGTGTATCTCTGTGCGGGCCCCTTTCCGAGTTCACAGATACCGTTACTTATCATAACATTAAAAGACTGTCCGTGGTCGTGCAGTTTACTTAAACGTGAATTCTTGGTCCATACGAGTGTTCTAACTCAAAACTGTCTCTAGTTTTTCTAACAGTGTGGCTCAGCAGAAAAAAAACAACAACAACAACCAAAGTTTCCCTGTAAGCCCCTCCTGTCCACCGACAACACACATTTTCCCATAACGCTGATAACTGACTACATATATCTATTCGGATCAGTGTCCTTGGAGACTCACCAACTACTACTACAACTACTACTGCTGATGCTATTGTTTCTACAACCGTTCTGCTACTACAATCTCTTCTACTACTACTACTACTACTGCTACTATAATCTCTACTACTACTACTACTACTACTACTACTACTACTACTACTACTACTACTACTACTGCTACTACTGCTGCTACTACTACTACTACTACTACTACTACTGCTACTACTACTACTACTACTACTACTGCTGCTACTACTGCTGCTACTACTACTACTACTACTACTACTACTACTACTACTGCTGCTACTACTACTACTACTGCTGCTATTACTACTACTGCTACTACTACTACTACTACTGCTACTGCTACTACAATCTCTACTACTACTACTACTACTACTACTACTACTACTACTGCTACTGCTACTACAATCTCTACTACTACTACTACTACTGCTACTACTGCTACTACTGCTACTACTACTACTGTGTGTGTGTGCTAGACAGATGGGGGGTGGTAAAGAGGAGGGCTGCAGTCACACTGCAGGTGTTACTGTTCTCCTTGTGTGGAGTTCAGGCTTGGAGCACCCAGACTGAAGTTCAGACAGAGGAAGAGAGAAGGCCCTGGGGCCGCTGCTGCAGTAACTCCCCAGCTGGAGGTCTCTCCTGCGTCCAGGGAACTCAGTGAGCTGAAAGTGCAGCTGGCTGTCACACAAACTACCGTACAGAACACTAAAACTGAGAGGCACAAAATGGAGGCTTCCAAGAGACAAAGCGGACAGCTGAGAAGACCAGGATGGCTGTCACTCAAACTGAAGTGGTAAATCTGAGGGAGGAAACTGCAGCACAGACAGCTGATCTGAGGGCTGTTATTTAGAGACAGGCAGCCACACTGGGACTGACATGGAACACGTGGAAGACTGAACACTGCAGCACAACACAGACACCTGACCACTTTAAAGACTGAAGTGATTAATCTAATCAAGGAAAGCTGGATCTCAAGAGAAAAGTCTGACTAACAGTGAGACTGAGGTAGAGGATATGAAGTTGGAACACAATGCAACACAAGAGGCAGAGCTGACAGTCATAAAGAAGAGACTGGCAGTCACAAGTAGTGGATTTTGTGGAAGAGATTACAGAGAAACTCAAGGTGGTGTTCTCAGCAGCTCTGACTAACTCGGCATACATAGAGGCTGGGAAGACTGAATTGAACTTAGTCTTAACTAATACCATCACCAACAGTGGACAGCCCGACAGCAGTACAACAGGTCTACTACTTCAGATTCACCGTGACGGATTGTCACATTCAGTGAATATGATGATGTTTACTAAACTTGACAGAAGTTCATGTATACAGGAGAGTATGATACTGATGGACAACAGAACCATCTCTCCAGTGGCATGACTCTGCAGCTAGAGGTAGAGGGTAGGCAGAGTAGTAGCTTAGAAAATGCACCCTTAATTTACACTTCCTGTGCATTGTATTGTTTTTTACTTAAGCTGCAACATAAAATAAATGCACTGCTCAGTAAAGACCAGGGGTGAACCAGGAAGAGAGGAGGGAGAGAGGAAGAACAAATGCTGAAGAGAGGGAAAGAGAGAGGGATGTAGAGAGAAAATGGATAGATATGGGAGGAGGGAGACATCGAAGTGTTTCTGCTGTTCTTCACAGTGACTGGCTGATTACATGCCATCTACATAAAACCATGATTAATTTCCTATTTCACCAAAGAAAGCATATAACTGCATGTCTCTGAAGAGCACGAGTATGGACCCTTTCAAGAGAGTTCCATTATCAGCATCATAGTTGGCCCCACAAGACTTCCTTTTTAACATTCCATAATGTTATCTTAATGCAGAGGAAGTAGATTGGGGCCCAAATAGAACGTTCAAGCATTGTTTTTGTTTACCTTGTTGAAAGGGTCTATAATATCTGCAGAATCTATTATAATCTTGGGTGCATCCTAGTGTATATTACATTAAATAAACACAGTGTGAAATATTTCACTCATCAATGCACACGGAGTGCCAAGTCAGAGGGCTGTAGTTTCTCACCCGTTGGCTCTGTAGCTGTGGTACGACGGGACCATGTGGTCTCGGCTGGCTGCGCTGGGAGGGGGGGCCGAGGGGGGGTCACTGTGTGAGTGGCTCTTCTTGCTGTCCCTGTGGCCAACTCCATTTTCAGCCTGACACCAGACCAAAAGCATTCACACACGCACGCGCACACACACACACACACACACCAGAGTCAGTCGTTATTTAATTACAAACCTATGGCTGTTAAGGGGCCGGCTTTTGAATACTGAGCTTGTGTTGGGTCACACACACACACACACACACACACACACACACACACACACACACACACACACACACACACACACACACACACACACTAAGTGCAGTCTTTCCAAATGGCAAGATAGGCAGCATAGCAATAAAAAAGATGGACAACCAATGAAGGGTAAACGTGTAACCTGTGACCCACCACTGAGATTCACTAAATTGAATGGGTGGCAATGGGTCACAAAAAGAGGAAAGGTGACAACAGTTGAAAAGTTAATCACCAAGGCTCCTTGTACAAGAAACACAAGAGCCACAGAGTGTGTTTATACTTGGTTTAAAAATGTGTCTTAGGCTATCTGATCACAAGTGGACAAGTGAGACATCACTGTGGACACATGTATCCAAGGTGTGCAGGCAGTGACATCGCTGACTACCTATCATTGGATTTTGTTACATAGGAATGTCACATCCATTAGAAATCTCGATGGTGCTGATGCCTTGCAGGACACATTATCCACCACATTAAAGGACACATTAGCAATTAAACTACAAAAGATATGTGGTCAAATGTGTCCCATATGGACAATGCATCTCGATAGTTGCTCATTTTTGTATTTACCGTCCACTTGTGATCTGATTGGCCGAGATGCATTTCGAGCCCAAGTGTAAACATACCCATGGACCCCAGTGTGTCTCTGTGGGGCAGCTGATGTTACCTTGCGCTTCCTCCTGCTGTCTCCGGGCTCCTGCTCAGGGTGGTACAGGTGCCTCATGGCAGCTTTGTCTTTGGCTTTAGCAGACGAGGAAGATGAGGATGAGGATGAGGAGGTTCTCCGCTGTGGAGCGTCCTCCACCGCCACCGCTGCTGCTGTCGCTGCTGTGGTGCTCGGAACCCTGGAGAGGAGCGAGAGGTCGATCCTCACCAGAAGGTTCTTCAGGCCGCGGCTGGAGACCGAGGAGCTTTTCTCGGTGCGTCCGAACGGAACCAGGGTGTAGAGTTTATGCTGGCCTCGACTCTGAGGCCCCTCGGCCGGGACGTCGGCGCTCGGCCTGCCGGGGTGGACCACGGCAGGCTGCTGCTCGCCTGAGGTTCGGCCTGCCCCCCGGTGGCGCCCCCTTTTGGCCGCGGCACGTTGCCGCGACGTAGAGTCCGCGCGGACCTTGGTGACGTTCCCGACTGGCGGAGCAGCGAGCTCGGCTTCCGAGTCCGAAGAAGAGGACGTGGAGGAGGAAGAGGAGGATGAGGAGGACGAAGAAGATGCTGAGGACAGGATGACGGGAGTGGGCGAGTGCGGCGGTGGAGGAGAGCAGCGTCCGACGGCGTCCTGTTGGTGCGTTTGGGACTCTTCCTCACTCTCCCTCCTCCTCTTCGTCTTCTTCCTCTGGTCCGGCTCCTCAGCGAAGCCTTCGTCCTGATTGGGCGGCGGGTGTTGGTGATTGGGGTGTCGTCGGTGGGCACTATTGGTGTGCGGTCTCTGCTTGGGCTGCACGGCCAGCCATTCGCCGTTGTGCTCCCCTCCTCCTTCTCCTCTCCTCCTCCTCCTCTTCCTCTCCCGCTCCCCTCCTTCCTCCTCCTCCTGCCTCAGCCGCCTCCTTCTCTCCTGCTCCCGCTGCTCCTCTGCCTGTCCCTCTTCCTCGCCCTGCTCCTCCTCTTCCTCCCACTCTACCCCGCTCCTCTCTTCTTCCTCCCTCTCCCTCTCCCTCACCTCCTCCTCCTCCTCCTCCTCCGAGCTCTGGACCCAGCGGCGTCTCAATAGCTGCTCCTCCGCCAGCCTCCTCCGTCCCTTCACAGCCTCCTGCTGCTGCTGCTGCTGGTGGGGCTGGTGGTGCCCTGGACGAGCCTCTCCACGCCTGGCCACCTCCTGCTCCCTGTCCCTGTGCCTGGCCTCCCTCCCTGCGCCTCTAGTACTGGCCGCTTTAAGAGGCACCGGCACCTCCCTGCCCTTGGCCTCTGGCTTGACGCTGGGGCTTGGGCAATGCTTGGGTGCCAAGCGGTGGGCAGAGGAAGCAGGCTCAGGTGCAGGCCTGGAGCCGGAACCGGTCCTACCACTAGTGTGGGTCTTGATGCTGCGCTCCGCAGAGGACGATGACGAGTGCTTGGATTTAGCGGTGGGGCTGCGGCTTGACCCCGGTACAGAGCGAGGGTGGGACGGGTGTTTGGGGTTGTGTTCGGTCCTGTAGCTGTGGCTTAACTTGGGATCGCCGAGCTTATGATTACGATCGCTGGTTTTGTGGTTGTGGTCGTTGGGTCTATGATTGTGGTCGTTGGGCTTGTGGGTAGGGTTGCTGGATTTCTGAATGCGATCGCTAGACTTGTGGGTTTGCTCGCTAAATTTTTGGCTATGGTCGCTAAATCTTTGGCTATGGTCGCTAAACTTCTGGCTATGTTCACTCAATTTCTGACTTAGCTCGCTAGCATTAGCTTTGTGGCTATGCTCACTGGCAGTTTTGTGGCTATTTTCACTGACTTTCTGGTAGACAGGATCACCAGACCTGTGACTGTTATGGCTCCTGTCGCTGGGTGCTTTGTGATCGCTCTGTCTGTGACCCCTCTCCGTCGAGGTTGAATGCTTGGCTCTGACCTTCTCCCCAGGACTGGCTCTGATGCCGGCCTGAGGACCCTGAATCCTGGGGCTGCAGCTGCTGCTGTGTGGAGCAGGGCTGGGCCTACGGTTCGTCCCGACTTCCGCACCCTGGTCCTTAGCCTTCGCAAAGTGCTTATGCGAGGCTTTGGTGGCAATGGATGTGATGGTGGTTGTGGAGGTGCTGGTGTCGGTGGAGCCCTGATGAGAATGCAGCTGGTTGCTGGGGCTGATCCGGGACCTGTTACTGGTGGGATCAGCTGGTGGATGATGTTGCTGCTGCTGCAGGGGGGGAACCCAGGGCCGGATCCTGGGCTTGTGAACAGGGCTGGAGGTTTGAACAGGGGGCCTGTGAATCTGGAGCTCCTGCTGGTGGGCCTGGGTGGGAGGCTGGGGAGGATACTGCCCAGGCCCCGAGGTCAGTGGACAGGCAGGGGGGAGAGTCGGACTGGGGCTCCTGAGAGGGACGTGCGTGCGAATGGGACTGGGGCTTAGACACTCGCTGGGCACAGGGCTGGGGGGAGCAGGCGGGCTGTGGCGACCTGGACTAGGGCACGGGCTGTAGACTGGGCTGGCCTGAGGGCT
>NC_055958.1:31936930-31949430 GCF_018492685.1 Alosa sapidissima | reverse complement strand
AATTCTGATGGGCTGACTCATGCAGACTCTAGTCTAGTCTAATTATCTCAATATGGACAAGAGGAAGACAGAAACACACAGCACACTCAGCTCTTATGCACACATATATACACACACACACATACACACACATACACATACACACACACACACACACACACACACACACACATATGCTGCACAAAAACACACAGACAAGTTATACACTGGAAAAACACAGACAGAGCCAAGTAGGTAATGAATCCATGGACATTATTGCCCCTTTCATTTACTTTTACCCTTTTACCCTTGTGCATTTCACTAACTTCACCAACACAACACACACATACACACTGAGCTCTTATGTACACACAAACATACACGCACACACAAACAAACAAACAAACACAGAGTCAAGCTGCACAGCTGCAAACACCTGGCTTTTATGTATACACACACACACCCACCCCACACACCCACCCCACACACACACACACACACACACACACACACACACACACACACACACACACACACACACACACACACACAGCGTGAGCATATAGTCTGGCTGGCGGTGGCAGAGCATGGCTGAATGTAATGGGCCTAATCAGGCATGTCATTAGCTTGGGAGCAGAGCCCTAAATGAAAAATGAGAGGCCGCCATTGCTGTCGCTGCCGCGCCGCCTCTTTCCAAGAACTAGGTCACGCAAGAGGTGAGGACAGTGTGGATCTAAGGAAGCACGTGAGGTAGGGGTAGAACTATGCTTGTGTGAATGTGTGTGTGTGTTTTGTGTATTTTTGTGTGTGTGTGTGTGTAAATGAAGCTCTTTTCAACTGCATGTGAAATATGAGTTTGTGTAGTATGTGGCCTGTATGCATATGTGTGTGTGTGTGTGTGAGCGCTTATATGTTCACGTGTCAAACCGTTATAGTTTATGTGTGCTGATGTGTGTCTGTAAAGCACACACGTGTGTGTTTGTGTGTGTGCGCGTACGTGTGTACATGTGTGCGTGTGTGTGTGTGTCTGGATATAAGATAGCAAAGGATGTGGGTCCACTGAAAGAGGCACAAAGAGCTCCTTCAGCGCACACTGCCAGTTTATCACTGCCCCTATAGCCACACGCTATATAGCCCTCCGCCCTCTAACACACACACACACACACATGCACACACACTCTCACACGCATGCACACACACTCTCTCTCATACACGCACACACACTCTCTCACTCTCATCTATCCTCCCCCACTCTCTTATTGAAGAGCTATTATCCTTTTCATATCCTTGTTAATATCTATTATGGCCAGACACCCCATATATTTCTTTCAACCACACTAGAAATCTTGCCCAGTACATTCTGAGAAAAGGGTTCTCTGTGTCTGTGTCTGTGTAACCACAGACAGATAGATAGACAGACAGAAACATTCTCTCTCTCTCTCACTCTCTCTCTCTCTTTCTCTTTTTCTGTCTCTCCCTCTCACATTCTCATATTTGGACATCCGCTGCTTGGAAGCGCTCCTGTCAACCAACCCATCATATCCCTCTCTGTGTATTCTGCCAGTCTGTGTCGTGATCCTAGCTCACAGACGGAGAAAATTACAAACAAACTTCCATACAGACAGACGGAAGATGGAAAAACACAAACAAAGACTTGTAGAGAATCTCACGAGGAAAACTTGACTTTTTTTTCAAAATAGGGAGAAAAACGTCTTACCTTGTCATCGTCATCCTCATCACTGCTGAGTTTCAGGTCGTCAGCTAGCATGCTGGGAGAACAATCATCGCACAGATGTTAGGACACACACACACACACACACACACACACACACACATACACACACACACACACACACACACACACACACACACACACACACACACACACACACACACACACACACAAGCAGAAAGGGTGACTATTCGCCTTCACAGAGCACATCTATAGCCTCTTGCGCCCCTTCCATACCAAGCCTGAACAGAGAGCAGGAGACGCAACAGTGCAGTGTGCCTCCAAAACAAAAACACACTTATTAAAACACACCCCTCCAGTCTGTCTGCCTGTCTGATGGGCCTTTGCGGTTTCACTGTTGTTTGCAGGCAGCCAGTAAACCCCTCAGCTTCTGGCTTCTGTTCAGGTCGTGTTGAACCCCCCACCCCACCCTACACACACACACATGCCACCACACACACACATGCCACCACACACACACACACACACCCCTCTCGTTCCTTAATTACATGCTAAACTCTATAAAATTTATGAGTTTAATGAAGTGTGCATGTCATGTCAGGAGGGTGGGGGGGCAGTGTAGATGAAACGCAGGCCTTGACCCCCGGGCGTGAACTCTTGCTCCCGACCGCAGTTATGCTGCGGCTGTAAAGTCACTGGTGGGGACTTGGGGACGGCCTCCTGTTTCACACACTACAGCTCTCCGTCTGTCTCTCTCTCTCTCTCCTTCACTCATTCTTATT
Source organism: Alosa sapidissima (assembly GCF_018492685.1). NCBI lineage: Eukaryota > Metazoa > Chordata > Actinopteri > Clupeiformes > Clupeidae > Alosa > Alosa sapidissima. The sequence continues at coordinate 31,946,976 of NC_055958.1, read as the reverse complement.
CACTCGCTCACAATCTCTCTCTCTCTCTTTCTCTCTCTGTCTCTCTCTCACACTGTCTCGTTGTCATTTCCACATATTCACTCACTCTCTCTGTCTCTCTCTCACACTGTCTCGTTGTCATTTCCACATATTCACTCACTCTCTCTCTCTCTCTGTCTCTCTCTCTGTCTCTCTCTCACACTGTCTCGCTGTCTTTTCCACATATTCACTCACTCTCTCTCTCTCTCTCTCTCTCTCTCTCTCTGTCTCTCTCTCACACTGTCTCGCTGTCTTTTCCACATATTCACTCACTCTCTCTCTCTCTCTCCCTCTCTGTCTCTCTCTCTCTCTCTCTCTCTCTCTCTCTCTCTCTCTCTCTCGTTCTCTCGTTCACCACTCTCACTTTCTCCATCACTCTTTTTTTCCCTCATGGCTCACTGAAGCCTTGTTTTTCATTCTCTCTGTTCTTTATTCTCTCTCTCTCCCTCTCCCTCTGTTTTTTTGCCTTTTCTCTTTCAGCATTCTTAGTAGCATGTTCCATCTCCGTCTCCCTCTCTCTCCATCCCATACCCTCTCTCCATCTCTCTCTCCATCTCTCTCTCCATCCCATACCCTCTCTCCATCTCTCTCCCTGTCTCTCCATCCCATACCCTCTCTCCATCTCTCTCTCCATCTCTCTCCATCTCTCTCTCCATCCCATACCCTCTCTCCATCTCTCTCTCCATCCCATACCCTCTCTCCATCTCTCTCTCCATCTCTCTCTCCATCCCATACCCTCTCTCCATCTCTCTCTCCATCTCTCTCTCCATCTCTCTCTCCATCTCTCTCCCTCATCTCTCTTTCCCTTCCATCCTGATCTGTAGCTTTGTGAGTCTCTTTCACTTATCTCCATCTTTCCCTCTTTTTCTGTCTCTCTCAATTCAATTCAGCTCAATTCAACGACAATTCAAATCAAGTCAAGTTGAGTTTTTATGAGCAAGACACCACACACACACTCTCTCTCTCTACAGCTCTTAATCTCTATCCTTGACAAAATCTGGATGAGTACACAAATGTATGAGTCTGTGTGAGTATGTGTGTAAGCTGAGTCCTCTCTGGAGTATGACTGTGTGCTAATATATGTGTGTGTGTGTGTGTGTGTGTGTGTGTGTGTGTGTGTGTGTGTGTGTGTGTGTGTGTGCTTCCAGTCACATGCCTGGATGTCAGAGTGTGTACGTATGTGAGGTAGAGAGTTCGAAAGCATGGCTAAATGCATGTCAGCAGACAGCGCAAATGTCAATGTGTGTGTGTGTGTGTGTGTGTGTGTGTGTGTGTGTGTGTGTGTGTGTGTGTGTGTCCTATCCTCAGCAGGCCCGGCGGACAGCAGCGGTGCCCAGTTACCCCGGTCAGATCAGCTATCCCAGGCTGTCCCACTTACCACTTGTGTGGGGCCACATGTGGGTGTGTCATCCTCGCGGGAGGGTTACCCCGAACTAACACACACACAGAGAGATAAATACATGAATAAATAGATAGATACATACAGTACATACATACATACATACTTACATACATACATACATACATACATACATACATACAAATGTAAATATATCATACACAGACTAACTTTTGAGAACTTAATATTGGGAAGATACATAAATACAGGACTGACAGATAGACAAAAGGGATAAATAGAAAGGGAAATTGACACGGGTGCGTAGATGAATATATGGATCCTTCCAGAAATACATGGAGAAATAAATGATCAGCAGGCAGAAAGACGGAGTAAAGTGAGATATGCAGTGACAGCCAGAGACGTACAACTTTACACTCAACACCCAGGCGCAGTGAAAAATCAACATGAAATTAGGACACATGGACATACACTCACCCACACACATACATGCTCACACACATGCACCGTTCACACCCAGCCATCCACACCCACACATGCACACCCACAATCGCATGCATGCACCACACACACAAACATGCATGCTAGCACCACACACACACACACACACACACACACACACACACACACACACACACACACACACACACACACACACACACATGCACACACACACACATGCATGTCTCACTCTGAGACCCTGAAAGAGAGTAGCCGCGTGGGAAACTCACCCTGCTTGTGCTGTGCGCCACACTGCTTCGCCTCCTGTCACACAGAAAGAACACACACACGCACGCACACACACACACGCACGCACACACACACGCACGCACGCACGCACACACACACACAGACATTTAAATCTCTTACATATCCGTCTGCAACACCATAACACACTCTTCACCTCACTTCACAGACACACAAAAATGTCTGGATGGACAACCATTTGGCTCTATACCACCAAAGGGGAATTTTCTAAATACCAGCGAAACGTGATGATGACTGTGCGTACCTTGGAGGTGTGCAGGAAACGCTCAGCCCCGCCTCCCCCAGGGGGCTGCTGGGAAGGCCAGGAATGGGTCATGTCCTGAGGGGTTGGTGTGGGGTGGGGTGGGGGGGGGGACAGGAAGGGTCAAGAGGTGAGAGGTCAGCAGACGTAAAGGATGAAAGGCTTCTGTAAATGACACCACAGGTAGCGATAAGCTGCACGCAGCAGGGGCGGTCTGGGGTGGGGGGGAAGTCCCACGGAGGCACTTGACGACCCTACATATTTGGTTTTATTGGTCAGAGTTTGTTCTGTGGTCATGTCAATTTCATGCTAACTTCACTGAATGAGCTCGTAAAGGTCTCTGGCCACCACCAGAGGGCGTGACTGGGTACTTTACACATGACGGCTGAAGTTACACTGTACAGTCAGCACTTGAGAGCTCTTTGAAGGGGCTTTGAGCAGACAGGCTGAGATCAGTGCACATTTACACTGGCGGACTTCAGGGTAATGAAACTGAATTATGACAAGCCATTCTTAGGATGAAATGAGATATATTACTAGAGCATTAATGAGGCAGTGAGTAGCCGGGGTGAAGAAAGTGAGACAGAAAATAAATGTCATAACACTGTTTTACAGTCAGTTTTATGTTTTATGTCTGCAGTCTGGGCTTGATAGGTGTGTGACACTGTGTATCGCCATAACCAGATTGTATTAGGTTTAAAAGGTGTGAGGTTTTACACATCCTAAAGGAAGAATAAAATGCAAGTATAGGTGGTCCATGAGTTTACAAGCTCTCAATTTGCAGAATGCTTCCCAGTTATTACATACATAGAGATACCACTCGTGTTTGGTGTCAGCCTAACTCACTGAGGTTAAAAATAATCAGCAGCATTCCTGAATAGGCAGGTAGATCTTTCATAAAACAACAAACGGCTCAGCCACAGTCAGTTAGCAGAGCAGTCCCTGAGGGGTCAGTGGGCTTATCGTCCATAGATAGCCTAGCATCCTAAAGTTACAATTGATAAGCAGCTTCAAGCATCCTAGTGTCTGAGGAACACCTCTCTTGTCTGTCTAGTACCTGTTAATGGATAATGTCAATGTAATGCCAGTTAATAATCTTTAATGACATTAAAGTAATGCCAGTTAATAATCTTTAATACAGTAATAACGTCTAGGTATTACTTGCATAAGATGAGTCAACTAAGATCAAGTATCCATGGAAACAGAGAAACACAACTTCGCACTAAGACTACAGAAAATACTTGCTTCTATTATTGTTTGGGGTAACATCACTGGGACACTATGTTGTAACATTGACACAATCATGTCATAACACTGACATAACCACATTGTAAGCTGTAATGGAAGATGCTATATTGGGGAAGCCGTGGCCTACTGGTTAGCGCTTCGGACTTGTAACCGGAGGGTTGCCGGTTCAAACCCCAACTAGTAGGCACAGCTGAAGTGTCCTTGAGTATATATAAGCTGAAGTGTCCTTTACAGTTTTTCTCGATCGTTTTGATACCTGTGTCAACTCTGACATCACATTCTCAAAAGAGTTAACACCCGTGTCTGAACAAAAGCACTCTGGACAAAATGACACATTTTGATTGTAACACTCTCAAAACATTTAAAACAAGCAGCAAAAGCCAACTTGTAGTCAAATCACTGTTCGTTTTCAGCCAGTTTCCCAGCTTCTTTAAGCAGGTCAAAGCAATCGAGAAAAACTGTAATATGTCCCAGTCATGTCTAGTGAAATGCCATATCCTGTTCCTGTCATGTGGTCTACTGGTCTGATTGAAACAGTTTGGGAGGTTGTGGTCCTGGTGAGGAGAGGGAATAAAACCCATAAAGCCCATACAGCTGAACACAGAGACCCACTGCTTATTCAGCCCAAACCCACACCACAGAGAGAGAGAGAGAGAGAGAGAGAGAGAGAGAGAGAGAGAGAAGAGAGAGAGAGAGAGAGACCAAGACAGTCATAGAGGGAGAGAGAGAGAGGAGTAGCTGTGAATGGATGCTAGAACAAAGCGAGAGAGAGGAGGTGATAGTGGGAAAAGACTGAGACGAGATAACAAGCAACACACACACACACACACACACACACACACACACACACACACACACACACACAAACACACGCACACACATGCTGCTCAGTCATTCATCCTGCTACGGCGCTGTAGGACTGATAGCGTCTGCTTTGTAAATAATCTGTCTTTAGTAGCACTGTCAGTGCTGTGCTCACTGCGGGACTCACTTCCCTAATGGGAGGAAACGCTCCGATTGGCATCTCTGATTATCAGCACAGATTAGACCACGCCTCCCCGCCAGACGTACCCAGAGCATTAAGTGTTCTGTACATATATCAATCTCTAATATCGAAACCGCCGCGCCGCCACTCCGATCAGGTTCCCGTTTTGTGTGAGTTGCCTACACTCCCGGGGTCTTAGGAGAGCACTCTGAAAAGGTTGATCTACTGTTACTGATAAACCTGCTGTATCTGAGCCACTTTTGTAAGTGATACCATAAAGTGGGAGCGAGGGGGGGGAATAATATGATGTGCAGAAACCATATAAATATTAAATATATTCGTCTGCTAATCTAGGGTGATTTGACATAGAGGATGTCATGTTTGTCTGTGTTTGTGTTTATGTTTCTTAGCAGACGATTTTGTCCAAAGCAATTATATTTGTTATATTTGAACCAAAGGCCAAACAAAATTCACCAGAGAGGTAGCTTACCCCTCTCTTCAGTGCTCCCCTCCCCACAGTGTTTTGTTTGTCTCCTGTTCATGGAGCCAGGGTTGAGTAAGGAGATGCTTTTTTTACAGTGTTCTCAGATAATGGAGAGCTAGCAGATTGTAAACATTACACAAATGTTTTACGTGTTAGAAATCAGCATCACTTATCCTACCTTTCACATCTTCTCTAAATAATCACATTGGTATGTATTCATTATCAACACACTGCCACTTTGTTATGTTAACTAACTTCCCTTTTTTTCTAGAGGGCTAATAGCTGTAAGAGAGGAAGGGGTTGCACAGGGGTTACAGATCATGCAAATGAAACACCTTTATTGCCGGCACTCATTAACACACACGTTAGTGTATCCTCCTCTAAGCCTCTGAAACACCTTTATTGCCGGCACTCATTAACACACATGTTAGTGTATCCTCCTCTAAGCCTCTGAGTCTCACCAGCAATTCTGAATGAGTCAGTGGAGTAAACATGACAAACTGCGTTACTGTACTGAGCGTGAAAACACTGCTAATTACGACAGAAAAACAAAAACACAAACACACACACATGCGCGCACACATGCACACACACACACACACACGAAAAAGGCTCACACAGACTGACAAAGAAGAGTCCACATGAACAGCCTCATGCACCAAAAAATAATACACACGGAATCAAAACTACCACACACACACACACACACACACACACACACACACACACACACGTATAACACATGGATTAGTGATGGACCTCATGAACATCAGTGTTTTAGTGTGAGATAAGTCATGGGGGGAATATTTCATGGAATCACATAAACACTCGTGTTCAACCACGTTCAACCTGTTCAACCACACAGAGATTCTGTTAATGTGTGTCGGTGTCGTTCACACATATGACCGCATAATGTCAGCATGTTAGCATCATATCTGAATCACCCGAAGGGTCGGACCTCCGTTTGACAAAGATGCGCATATACTGCGGAGGACATGTCTGAAAGCAGCTATACATGCACACACACACACACACACACACACACACACACACACACACACACACACACACACACACACACACACTGACACACATACACACACAGGCACACACACACACACACACAGATGTACATGCACATATAGTGTACACACACACACACTAAAGCAGTCTAGACTCAACGAGGGTAGCCAAATCCAGCCTCTCAAGACCTTACAAAACACATACTAACATGCAGGCACGCACACACACACACACACACACACACACACACACACACACACACACACACACACAGATTGCATTTGCTGTCCACAGTAGAGTAGGGAAATACTACCCATGCAGTGGATGTCCTGTGATGATTGAATCTTAATCTCCTACCTGATAAACCCTTCAAAGACACATGTACAATAACAATAATCACTGGTAATCCAGCCATCCTGTTTATATAGGGAAAGAACATATGCTACCATGACTGCATGATTTTGATGATTTTGTGTTATGATGTGTGTGTGCGTGGTAGTTTTGTTTGCGAGTCTGTATGTGTGTGTATGGTCATTTTGATTTTGTGTGTGTGTGTGTGAATGTGCATAGTTTTGATTGCAATTGCGTGCATGTGTGAGAGAGTTTATGTGTGTGTATGCTAGTTTTGATTGAGTGTGAGTGTTTGTGTGTGTGTGAGTTTCTTTGTTAGCCTCCAGCAGCCCTAGGCTGCATCATCAGCGTGGTCACTAACAGGAACTGGTCTGTGGAAAAGGTCATGTGTTATCTGCTATGACGATTGGGGTTGTCACGGGAACAGATGGCCAAGCATGATACGATAGAGGCAGGGATGGAATGCTGTCTGCAACCGCAGAGCCAAATATAATTATGGAGAAAATACCAGCTCAAAACACCATTTGTTAGGAATGACACACAAACACACACACACACACACACACACACACACACACACACACACTAACACAAACACAAACACACACTCGAATATAGAGACACGTGTGCAAACACACAGATATAGTCAGAGAGGAGAGCTGATGACAACACAAACACAAAAACAGGTTTGTACTTTAGGTACTACAAACAAAACATATGCATATGCACACAAATAGGAATGCGTGCACACACACACACACACACACACACACACACACACACACACACACACACACACACACTCACACAAACACACAAGCTCTGGAGGCCACTCAGAGTGTTCTTGCCATGAGTCATTCATAAAGCAGAAGCCAAACTCCAACACCCCTCCCTCTATACCTCCCTCCATCCCTCTCTCCCTCGTAAGATGATGGAATGAGAAGCACTCTGTGGCTGACCTTTTCTTGTCACCAGAACCCATCAGCACAGATTCTGCATCCCTTCTTAGATCCATCCCCACACAATGCACAAAAATAAGCACACGTTACGTTACATAATGAGGTGCTAATAATACATGTCTAGTGGTCTGTCTATAAGTGCTGATAAAATACAACATGCCTATGTCTAATATATGTCTCTGTGTCTATATGTGATGCAAATATATGTCTATGCTGTGTAAGGGATAATGTATAGAGGGCTATGCTGTATATGGGCTATGCTGTGCTAAAACAAATTCCATCATGAGGATATTAAAATATATTCCATTCTATTCTATTCTATTCTATTAAATGAAGATATACAAATATACTCATCCAAGACATTTCCCCCCACAATAACTTATGCTATCTATGGCCATCTATTTTTGTAGCTGTTAAAATAATTTGACCTGCTTTTTGTCTATTTGTTTATTATTTTATTAATATTTAATATTATATTGATATTATATATATATGATATGATTCAACTGAACTTGTCAAGCGGTACAAAGTGAAGACAAGTCTCTGACATCGTCAATGCATGCTCAGATTGAGCAGTGTTGCAGAGCAAACCACATAACTGGTTCCATGTGTTCCAATTGGATGATTAAAGTTCTCAATAAACTGATCATTAACGTTCTCAAGAAACTTGAGGCTGGTATGAGGGAGTGTATTGTGTGTGTGAGAAACCTACAAGTTACTCATATTGCACTGGATCATCTTCCTGAATCTCAATATGATAAGTCTGGGCAAATTATTAATTAAATAAAATGTTCAACATTTTGCTTTAGGCAAAAAAAAAAAAAAAGTATGCCAGATGGCCAGTCCAGCTCTGCGTTCAGGAATTATTTAAGCAAAAGTGGAACGTGCGCAATGTTTCATTAATCCCTCCTGATCGGGACGAATAAAACAGGCATGGAGGACAAAAGAAACATACAGTTTAGCCTAAGCTATGTAAACTTCCCATAATTTTAATATTTTACAACAAATGCTTGACTGGTTGAATGGTCATACATGTCATCAGAATATCACTACCTGTAGCCTAGATGCCACGAGTGTTTATGAGTAAGCTTGATGAACCATAAATTAAAAGTTTTCTTAACATTAGATTAGGACATTATTGTCATTAAACGCTTTTACAAAAGTATATACAGTTAACACTTAATGACCTAGCAAATGTTGGCGACTTAAGTGTGTGATTAGATAAATAGGCACTGGCAGGTGCAATAGGTAAATAGATATCTTTGCGTGTTAGAACAAGCAGTAGCCTGTAGGCCAATAAAGGCAAGCGTGTTTGCCACTTACATTTCTAACGTCTGACACTTCAAACTGCTGCAAGTGCATGAAGAAAGGTCCCACCTTAGATCATGTTAATGGCCAATTGTAGACTAGGATTTGGGGGTGGCATCTGGGGTGGCCAATCAAATCTCAAGGGTGGCCTGTGCCACCCGGAGCCACCCCTCTGGCTTCGCCCCTGCCGGTCATTATTGGGAAAATAAGTCCCGACAGGGCGAACCGGACCCCGATGCGCAGCGGAGGGGTCTTTTTCCATCCTGAAGGGACTTATTTTCCCAATAATGACCGGCGTTCTATACATTATCCCGCTTATTACACGGCTACTTGCCAAAACGAAATAATAAACTCCCCACAATATGACTTTAGCCTACTGTACATAGCCTAGCCTATTTGTTACCGTTCATCGTGGCATTTGCTGAGAAACAAATAGTTCGCTGAACACACGCTGAACTTGAATCAAACATTCTTTAGAACACAGCTGATCAACCGTCTGCTTTCACTTTTGAATGAAGTTCCAGTCCTTGCGTAGTGATATGAAAGACGTATCAGAAGCACAAAACCCGTTGCCATTGACAGCGGTAATTATATGTTGCAGCGGTAATTACATGAAAATATTTTACCGTAGAACTTTGGGAAAGCCCATTCAAGTCAATGGAGCGTTCTACTTGCCTTGTGAAGAGCCATGTAATAAGTGTGTATAATATATATATGTGTGCTGGTGATATGTGTGTATAATATAGATGTGAGATGTGCTGGTGATATGTGTGTATAATATAGATGTGAGATGTGCTGGTGATATGTGTGTATAATATATATGTGTATGTGTGCTGGTGATATGTGTGTATAATATAGATGTGAGATGTGCTGGTGATATGTGTGTATAATATAGATATGTGGAGCTAATGCGGAGTGGACATGTAGGATGATGGAGAGTGGGGGGTGGAGGTCTGTCCAGTGTTAGATTAAATAGGAAGGATGATGGAATGGACTGGGGAGCCCAACCGAGGCCCTGGCCTTCATAAATAACACTCAGCCTCAACCCCGCCAAACAAAATGTACAGTTAAGACAAAGTGGGTGTCTCTTATTCTCTCGCCACCTTTCTCCTTCACTGCTGCTCTCTCTTTCTCTCTCTCTTTTCTTGCTGTCTCTACCTATCCATTCCTGTCCTCCGGCAATCTCTCCCACACAAACACAGTTCTCCCTCTGGAGTGCAGTCTTGAAGTCTCCCCCCCTCCACTCATCCACTTGCTTCATTATCTCTCTCTCTCTCGCATGCTCTCATCCTCCTCGTCCTCCT